>NC_053026.1:179678689-179932655 GCF_003073215.2 Triticum urartu | reverse complement strand
ACAATTTAATTAGATCCTAATCATGCAATGTGAGAGGATTGATCTAATGCAATAAAACATGGGTTGTAGAAAAGGTATGATCAAAGTGTTACTTGCCTTGCTGATGATCCGCGAGACCTAGGGTTTCGAAGTAACAAGCGGCGCAATCCGGGTGATCTATCGCAGACAAACAACAAGCACACAATAAGTACTCATCTAATGCACAGGTAAAACTCGAACAAGAGAACGAACCAGAAAGTTCAACTTAAGAACTCCGGTTGCAAAGAAAGAAAGAACCGAACAGACGACGGAAAACAAACGGCGGAAGAAAACAACTCGGTTCTAGCAAGTTGAAACTAGGTCAAATTTTACTGTAGCAAAGGCTTGTTCAAGTTGATTAGACGGAACGGCGGTTTCGAAACGAAACTCCAGGCGCTTGAATCACCTGATTCCGATAAACGAGCGAGAAGAAAGACTAGAACGAAGATCGGATCTGAGATCGCGATCGCGGAATAAATCCAACGAAAAGAAAGAGATGAACGGTTAAACGAACGGGCGTCGTTAACCGAGAAAAATCGGTGATCACGTTCGTTGAGACGAACGGTCCGAAAGAACAACGAAAACCGATCTAGGGTTTTCGAAAAAAACCCGAAAAGAAAAACCGGAAAGAAAACGGAAAAGAAACGGAACGGTTCTTTTAAGAAAAACCGAACCCTGGAAAAGAAGAGGTGGCGCGGCTACCTCGGGAGGCGGGGCTCCGGGCGGCGGCGGGGCAAGGGCGGCGGGGGCGGCTAGGCGGCGGCAGCAGCAGCTAGGGGCGGTGGGGCTGGCGCGCGGCTCGGGGCGGGAGGCGGCGGTGGCTGCGGCTTGGGGTGGAGAGGGGGGGTGTTGGTACTTATATAGGATGGGGGGGGGGTCTCTTGCTTGGGGAAGGGGCAAGGGGAGGCGGCGGCGGAAAAACAAAAGAAAAATTATCCTGCGTCCCCCTTCTTTTTTTAAATCGGTTTCGCGCGCAGAAAAACAAAAGAAAAATTATCTAAACGAACACCAAAAAATCTAAAGTAAATTTTCCCCGACTCCTAAAATGAGCCGAACAAAATGAACTTTCCTCCGGACCTAGATGCAATTTTGGAAACATGCATTTTTCCCTATCCAAATAAAAGCAAACAAAACTCCGGCAAAACCAAAACTTGACTTATTCATTAAATCTTCATTTTTCCTAACTTTGGGAAAGTCATATTATTCCCTCTCTCATTTTTTTTGATATTGTAAAAATAATTGAAGATCAAATAAATAAATCAAATGATCCTCTTTTCCAAAATTTGAGAGAACTCAAATATGAAAATAACGAAATCTCCAACTCTCTCCGTGGGTCCTTGAGTTGCGTGAAATTTATAGGATCAACCAAAATGCAAGAAAATATGCTATGCATGATGATCTAGTGTATAACATTCCAAATTGCAAATTTGGGATGTTACAAGAGCATAAGTATTACGGTGGGTAAACGAATTACTGTCGAGCGATTGATAGAATTGAGCATAGTTATGAGAATATCTAGGTATGATCATGTCTATAGGCATCACGTCCATGACAAGTAGACCGAAACGATCCTGCATCTACTACTATTACTCCACACATCGACCGCTATCTAGCATGCATCTAGAGTATTAAGTTCATAAGAACAGAGTAATGCTTTGAGTAAGATGACATGATGTAGAGGGATAAACTCATGCAATATGATATAAACCCCATCTTTTTATCCTAGATGGCAACAATACAATACGTGCCTTGCTGCCCCTGCTGTCACTGGGAAAGGACACCGCAAGATTGAACCCAAAGCTAAGCACTTCTCCCATTGCAAGAAATATCAATCTAGTAGGCCAAACCAAACTGATAATTCGAAGAGACTTGCAAAGATAACTAATCATACATAAAAGAATTCAGAGGAGATTCAAATATTGTTCATAGATAAACTTGATCATAAACCCACAATTCATCGGGTCTCGACAAACACACCGCAAAAAAAGATTACATCAAATAGATCTCCAAGAAGATCGAGGAGAACTTTGTATTGAGATCCAAAGATAGAGAAGAAGCCATCTAGCTAATAACTATGGAGCCGAAGGTCTGAAGTAAACTACTCACACATCACCGGAGAGGCCATGGAGTTGATGTAGAGGCCCTCTGTGATCAATGCCCCCTCCGGCGGAGCTCCGGAAAGGGCCCCAAGATGGGATCTCTCGGGTACAGAAGGTTGCGGCGCTAGAATTAGGTTTTCGTGGTGCTCCTAGATGTTTGGGGGGTACGTGGATATATATATAGGATGAAGAAGTACGTCGGTGGAGCAATGAGGGGCCATGAGGGTGGAGGGCGCGCCCAGTGGGGGTGGGCGCGCCCCCCTGCCTCGTGGCCTCCTCGATTGTTTCTTGACTCCCACTCCAAGTCTCCTAGATCACATTTGCTGAGAAAATCACTTTCCCGAAGGTTTCATTCCGTTTGGACTCCGTTTGATATTCCTTTTCGGCGAAGCTCTAAAATAGGCAAAAAACAGCAATTTGGGTTGGGCCTCCGGTTAGTAGGTTAGTCCCAAAAATGATATAAAAGTGTAAAATAAAGCCCATTAACGTCCAAAACAAATAATATAATAGCATGGAGCAATCAAAAATTATAGATACGTTGGAGACGTATCAAGCACCCCAAGCTTAATTCCTGCTCGTCCTCTAGTAGGTAAATGATAAAAAAAGAATTTTTGATGTGGAATGCTTTCTAACATATTTCTCAATGTAATTTTTTTCTTTATTGTGGCATGAATGTTCAGATCCGAAAGATTCAAGATAAAAGTTTAATATTGACATAAAAATAGTAATACTTCAAGCATACTAACTAAGCAATTATGTCTTCTCAAAATAACATAGCCAAAGAAAGTTGTCCCTACAAAATCATATAGTCTGGCTATGCTCTATCTTCACCACACAAAATATTTAAATCATGCACAATCCCGATGACAAGCCAAGCAATTGTTTCATACTTTTGATGTTCTCAAACTTTTTCAATCTTCACGCAATACAGGAGCGTGAGCCATGGACATAGCACTATATGTGGAATAGAATGGTGGTTGTGGAGAAGACAAAAAGGAGAAGATAGTTTCACATCAACTAGGACTATCAACGGGCTATGGAGATTCCCATCAATAGATATCAATGTGAGTCAGTAGGGATTGCCATGCAATGGATGCACTAGAGCTATAAGTATGTGAAAGCTCAACAAAAGAAACTAAGTGGGTGTGCATCCAACTTGCTTGCTCATGAAGACCTAGGGCATTTTGAGGAAGCCCATCATTGGAATATACAAGCCAAGTTCTATAATGAAAAAATCCCACTAGTATATGAAAGTGATATCATAGGAGACTCTCTATCATGAAGATCATGGTGCTACTTTGAAGCACAAGTGTGGAAAAAGGATAGTAGCATTGTCCCTTATCTCTTTTTCTCTCATTTTTTGGGCCTTCTCCTTTTTATGGCATTTCTCCCTTTTTTATTTTTTTCGTCCGGAGTCTCATCCCGACTTGTGGGGGAATCATAGTCTCCATCATCCTTTCCTCAGTTGGGACAATGCTCTAATAATGATGATCATCACACTTTATTTACTTACAGCTCAAGAATTAAAACTCGATACTTAGAACAAAATATGACTCTATGTGAATGCCTCCAGCTGTGTACCGGGATATGCAATGAATCAAGAGTGACATGTATAAAAATTATGAACGGTGGCTTTGCCACAAATACGATGTCAACTACATGATCATGCAAGCAATATGACAATGATGAAGCGTGTCATAATAACGGGACGGTGGAAAGTTGCATGGCAATATATCTCGCAATGGCTATGAAAATGCCATAATAGGTTGGTATGGTGGCTGTTTTGAGGAAGGTATGAGGTGGGTTTATTGTACCGGCGAAAGGTGCGCGGTATTAGAGAGGCTAGCAATGGTGGAAGGATGAGAGTGCGTATAATCCATGGACTTAACATTAGTCATAAAGAACTCATATAATTATTGCAAAAATCTATTAGTTATCGAAACAAATTATTACGCACATGCTCCTAGGGGGATAGATTGGTAGTAAAAGACCATCGCTCGTCCCCGACCGCCACTCATAAGGAAGACAATCAATAAATAAATCATGCTCCGACTTTTTCACATAACGGTTCACCATACGTGCATGCTACGGGAATCACAAACTTCAACACAAGTATTTCTCAAATTCACAACTACTCAACTAGCATGACTCTAATATCACCATCTCCATATCTCAAAACAATTATCAAGTATTAAACTTCTCATAGTATTCAATGCACTTTCTATGAAAGTTTTTATATTATTCCTAAAAGCAGATTTCCATTTTGTTCTAAAGGACTCTGAAAATAATATAAGTGAAGCATTAGAGATCAATTATTTCTATAAAATAAAACCACTGCTGTGCTCTAAAAGGTATAAGTGAAGCACTACAGCAAAAACTATATGGCTCAAAAGATATAAGTGAAGCACATAGAGTATTCTAATAAATTTCAAATCATGCGAGTCTCTCTCAAAAGGTGTGTACAGCAAGGATGATTGTGGTAAACTAAAAAGCAAAGACTTAAATCATACAAGACGCTCCAAGAAAAACACATATCATGTGGTGAATAAAAATATAGCTCCAAGTAAGTTACCGATGGACGAAGACGAAAGAGGGGATGCCTTCCGGGGCATACCCAACCTTAGGCTTTTTGGTGTCCTTGAATTTTACCTCGGGCTGCCATGGGCATCCCCAAGCTTAGGCTCTTGCCACTCCTTGTTCCATAATCCATCAAATCTTTACCCAAAACTTGAAAACTTCACAACACAAACCTTAAATAGAAAATCTCGTGAGCTCCGTTAGCGAAAGAAAACAAAACACCACTTCAAGGTGCTGTAATGAAATCATTCTTGATTTATATTGGTGTTAAACCTACTGTATTCCAACTTCTCTATGGTTTATAAACTCTTTTACTAGCCATAGATTCATCAAAATAAGCAAATAACACACGAAAAACAGAATCTGTCAAAAACAGAATAGTCTGTAGTAATCTGTAGCTAACGCAAACTTCTGGAACCCCAAAAATTCTAAAATAAATTGCTAGACGTGAGTAATTTATCTATTAATCATTTAGCAAAAACAATCAACCTAATCGCACTCTCCAGTAAAACATGGCAGCAAATCTCGTGAGCGCTTAAGTTTCTGTTTTTACAGCAAGATCGCAAAAACTTCCCCCAAGTCTTCCCAAAGGTTCTAATTGGCACAAACACTAATTAAAAGCATAAAACCACATATAAACATAATCTAGATGAATTATTTATTACTAAACAGAACCAAAAAGAAAGAAAGAAAAATAAAATTGGGTTGCCTGCCAACAAGCGCTATCGTTTAACGCCCCTAGCTATGCATAAAAACAAGAATAGATCTAGGTATTGTCATCTTTGGTAGGCAATTCTTCAATAGAACACTTATATCCCTTAGGAGTTTCCTTCTTTTTATTAATGATCAAAATCCTAGGCAAGAAATCAAGAAAATCATTTCTAGCACTTATTGCTTTGAGGTCCGCATTTTCCTTACTGGACGATTCACCCTTTTTATTTTTAGGCACATACATAAACTTGGGAACTCTAGTAGTAGGAGGATTTGGAGTATTTTTCACGGAAGAAAAGGCAGACCCTAAGTTGGTAATAATATCCTCAAGTTTATCAATCCTTTTGTCATCTTCATCTATCTTTCCGCTACCTATGGGTTCTTTTTCTTTAAAAAAATTCAGAGTAACTCCTACCTTAGATCCATATTGGGTAATCTGGTTGTGGATATTTTTATCCAAATTCTCAATCCACTCTACAGTGGAAACTTTATTTTCAATAATTTCAAGCCTTTGCATCACATGTTCCAAAGTTAAAATAGTTCCATTAACCAAGAGAGGCGGGGACCCAAACAAATCTATCATAGCATTATAAGAATCAAAAGTATGGCTACCCAAGAAATTCCCTCCGGTAATGGTATCAAGAATATATCTATTCCAAGGGGTGATGCCTACATAAAAATTGCGAAGAAGAACGAAAGTGGATTGCTTCCTAGTGGATCTATTCTGAGCATTGCAAATTCTATACCAAGCATCTTTTAAATTTTCTCCCTCCCTTTGTTTAAAATTGAGAACTTCATGATCGGGAGTACTAACAATGATAGAAGGACTAGCCATGACAGCAAAACCAACGATCTAACACACGGACACACAAGAAGCAAGAAAAGGGCGAACGGAAAAGAGGCGCACGGAAAAGAAGGCGAATAAAACGACAAGGGTTAAGTGGGGGAGAGGAAAACGAGGGGAAAATGGCAAATAATGTAATGCGAGGGATAAGAGTTTGTGATGGGTACTTGGTATGTCTTGACTTGTGCTAGATCTCCCCGGCAATGGCGCTCAGAAATCCTTCTTGCTACCTCTTGAGCTGCATTGGTTTTCCCTTGAAGAGGAAAGGGTGATGCAGCACAGTAGCGTAAGTATTTCCCTCAGTTTTTGAGAACCAAGGTATCAATCCAGTAGGAGACTACACGCAAGTCCCTCGTACCTGCACAAACAAACAAGAACCTCGCAACCAACGCGATAAAGGGGTTGTCAATCCCTTCACGGTCACTTACGAAAGTGAGATCTGATAAAAATAATAAGATAAATATTTTTGGTATTTTTGTTGTATAGATTGGAAAATAAAGATTGCAAAATAGAAATAGCAAGTTGATAGGAAAATAATATGATGGAAGATAGACCCGGGGGCCATAGGTTTCACTAGTGGCTTCTCTCAAGATAGCAAATTCTATGGTGGGTGAACAAATTACTGGTCGAGCAATTGATAGAAAAGCGCATAGTTATGAGAATATCTAGGCATGATCATGTATATAGGCATCACGTCCGCGACAAGTAGACCGAAACGATTCTGCATCTACTACTATTACTCCACACATCGACCGCTATCCAGCATGCATCTAGAGTATTAAGTTCATAAGAATAGAGTAACACATTAGGCAAGATGACATGATGTAGAGGGATAAACTCAAGCAATATGATATAAACCCCATCTTTTTATCCTCGATGGCAACAATACAATACGTGCCTTGCTGCCCCTGCTGTCACTGGGAAAGGACACCGCAAGATTGAACCCAAAGCTAAGCACTTCTCCCATTGCAAGAAAGATCAATCTAGTAGGCCAAACCAAACTGATAATTCGAAGAGACTTGCAAAGATATTTAAATCATGCATAAAAGATTTCAGAGAAGAATCAAATATTGTTCATAGATAATCTTGATCATAAACCCACAATTCATCGGATCTCGACAAACACACCGCAAAAAGAATTACATCGAATAGATCTCCAAGAGAATCGAGGAGAACTTTGTATTGAGATCCAAAGAGAGAGAAGAAGCCATCTAGCTAATAACTATGGACCCGAAGGTCTGTGGTAAACTACTCACACATCATCGGAGAGGCTATGGTGTTGATGTAGAAGCCCTCCGTGATCGATTCCCCCTCTGGCACAGCGCCGGAAAAGGCCCCAAGATGGGATCTCACGGGTACAGAAGGTTGCGGCGGTGGAAATAGGGTTTCGTGGTGCTCCTGGATGTTTTCGGGGTATATGGGTATATATAGGAGGAAGAAGTACGTCGATCGGCGAAGCTGCGAGGGGCCCACGAGGGTGGGGGCACGCCTACCCCTGGGACGCGCCTCCCTGCCTCGGTGGCCTCCTGCTTCATTCTTGACGTCCACTCCAAGTCCCGGATCACGATTTGCTTCCAAAAATAACTCTCCTGAAAGTTTCATTCCGTTTGGATTCCATTTGATATTCCTTTCTGTGAAACATTGAAATGGGCAAAAAACAGCAATTTGCACTAGGGCCTTTGGTTAGTAGGTTAGTCCCATAAAATAAATAATAAAAAGGTAATATTAAATCCCATTAAACATCCAAAACAGATAATATAATAGCATGGAACAATCAAAAATTATAGATACATTGGAGACGTATCAGGTGTTAGTAGACTTGCTAGAATTGCTAAAGTCTGCCAGGAACTAAAATTGGGAAAAGACTAGGTTTTATTAGTAAAGTAGTTTAATCACCCCCTCTAGACCTACTTTCGATCCTATAGAAATTCACATTATGTGCAATTTCAATCGTTTTTTCTTCTATTTCTATGTGTTTCAATTTCCTATAATCCAAAAAGAATTTCTTTTTTGCAATCCAAAAGGGACTTTCTTTTTGCACAATCGAAAAATAAATTATTTTTTTAGCAATCCAAAAAGGACTTGAGTTTTTTTCATAAAGAGGGGGTTTCCCTTCGATTTCATTTAATTGGACCTACCAAGTCTTACAACTACTAGAAGAAACAAACACCACCTACATCATAACCTAAGGCCCTAATGAAGGAAATATGCCCTAGAGGCAATAATAAAGTTGTTATTTATGTTTCCTTATATCATGAAAAATGTTTATTATTCATGCTAGAATTGTATTAACCAGAAACTTGATACACGTGTGAATACATAGACAAAACATAGTGTCCCTAGTATGCATCAACTTGACTAGCTCGTTAATCAAAGATGGTTAAGTTTCCTGACCATAGACATGTGTTGTCATTTGATGAATGGGATCACGTCATTAGGAGAATGATGTGATGGACAAGAAACATATGTTAGCTTAGCATAATGATCGTTAAGTTCTATTGTTATTGCTTTCTTCATGACTTATACATATTCCTCTGACTATGAGATTATGCAACTCCCGAATATCGGAGGAAAACCTTGTGTGCTATCAAACGTCACAACGTAACTGGGTGATTATAAAGATGCTCTACAAGTGTCTCCGAAGGTGTTTGTTGAATTGGCATAGATCAAGATTAGGATTTGTCACTTCGAGTATCGGAGAGGTATCTCTGGTCCCTCTTGGTAATGCACATCACTATAAGCCTTGCAAGCAATGTGACTAATGAGTTAGTTACGATATGATGCATTACAGAATGAGTAAAGAGACTTGCCGGTAACGAGATTGAACTAGGTACAAGGATACCGACGATCGAATCTCGGGCAAGTAACATACCGATGACAAAGGGAATAACGTATGTTGTTATTGCGGTTTGACCAATAAAGATCTTCGTAGAATATGTAGGAACCAATATGAGCATCCAAGTTCCGCTGTTGGTTATTGATCGGAGATGTGTCTCGGTCATGTCTACATAGTTCTCGAACCCGTAGGGTCTGCACGCTTAACATTCGATGACAATTTGTATTATGAGTTATGTGTTTTGGTGACCAAAGATTTTTCGGAGTCCCGTATGAGATCACGGACATGATGAGGAGTCTCAAAATAGTCAAGAGGTAAAGATTGATATATTGGATGATAGTATTTGGACACCAGAATGGTTTCGGGACGTTTCTGATATTTATCGGAGTACCGAGGGGTTACCGGTACCTCCCATGGAAAGTAATGGGCCTACATGGTCCATAGGGAGAGGGGAGACAGCCCACAAGGGGTGGCCGCGCCCCCTACCATAGGGAGTCCTGATTGCTCCCTAACTATAGCACCAGAAAACTCATGTCTGCTAGGACTATGTCGGTAATTCCCCAAAAGAGGAAGGGATGATGCAGCACAACAGCGGTAGGTATTTCCCACAGATATGAAACCAAGGTTATCGAACTAGCAGGAGAACCAAGCAACACAACGTAAAAAGCTCCTGCACACAAATAACAACCACTCGCAATCCGACGTGTCAAAGGGGTTGTCAATCCCTTTCGGGCAACGGCGCCAGAAACGGCATGTGGACGAGAGAGAGTTTTAAATATTGATAGATCGAATGCAAAATAAAATAAATTGCAGCAAGGTATTTTTGGGTTTTTGGTTTAATAGATCTGAAAACAAAAGCAAATAAAAACATATCGCGAAGGCAAATAATATGAGAAAAAGACCCGGGGGCCGTAGGTTTCACTAGTGGCTTCTCTCGAGAAAAATAGCAAATGGTGGGTAAACAAATTACTGTTGGGAAATTGATAGAACCTCGAATAATTATGACGATATCCAGGCAATGATCATTACATAGGCATCACGTCCAAGATTAGTAGACCGACTCCTACCTGCATCTACTACTATTACTCCACACATCGACCGCTATCCAGGATGCATCTAGTGTGTTAAGTTCATGGAAAAACGGAGTAATGCAATAAGAACGATGACATGATGTAGACGAGATCCGTTTATATATGGCGGTAGATATAGATCCCATCTTTTTATCCTTAGTAGAAACGATACATATGTGTCGGTTTCTTTTCTGTCACTGGGATCAAGCACCGTAAGATTGAACCCACTTCCGGGCACCTCTTCCGATTGCAAGATAAATAGATCAAGTTGGCCAGACAAAACCCAAATATAGGAGAACAAATACGAGGCTATAAGAGATCATGCATAAAATAGATCAAAGAAACTCAAATACTTTCATGGATATAAAAAGATAGATCTGATCATAAACTCAAAGTTCATCGATCCCAACAAACACACCGCAAAAGAGTTACATCATATGGATCTCCAAGAGACCATTGTATTGAGAATCAAGAGAGAGAGATGAAGCCATCTAGATACTAACTACGGACCCGAAGGTCTACAAAGAACTACTCACGCATCATCAGAGAGGCACCAATGGAAGTGGTGAACCCCTCCGTGATGGTGTCTAGATTGGATCTGGTAGTTTTGGACTCTACGGCGGCTGGATGAATATTTTGTCGACTCCCCTAGGGTTTCTGGAATATTGGGGTACTTATAGAGCAAAGAGGCGGTCCGGGGGCACCCGAGGTGGGCACAACCCACCAGGGCGCGCCCTGGTGGGTTGTGCCCCCCTGGGGGCAACCCCCCAGGCGCAGCCAGGGCCCATTGTGTTCCTTTTGGCCCATAAAAATTCTCCGTAAAGTTTCATGGCATTTGGACTCCGTTTGATATTGATTTTTTGCGATGTAAAAAACACGGAAAAAATAGCAACTGGCACTTGGCACTATGTCAATAGGTTAGTACCAAAAAATGATTATGAAACATCCAAGATTGATAATAAAACAGCATGGAACAATCAAAAATTATAGATACGTTGGAGACGTATCAGCATCCCCAAGCTTAACTCCTACTCGTCCTCGAGTAGGTAAGTGATAAAAACAGAATTTTTGATGTGGAGTGTTGTTCATCATGTCATATGATATTCTTTTCTTTATAGCATGGACATTTGGACGTTTATGTGATTCAAAGCAATAGTCTGGTTTTGACATAATAATTTAGATACTCAAGCATATCAACAAGCAACCATGTCTTTCAAAATATCAACGCTGAAATAAGTTATCCCTAGGATCGATTCATGAAACCCACTCGAATATTAGCTACACCCAATGCTTAAGTACGATCATATTGCCTCCTAGTTGGTGCTTTTTGTAAGAGAAGATGGAGACTCAAAATAAAAATTGCATAAAGTAGAGAAAGGCCCTTCGTAGAGGGAAGTAGGGATTTATAGAGGTGCCAGAGCTCAAAGCGAAAAATTTAGAGATAAAAACATTTTGGGAGTTGTATCCATCCCACCAACGAAAACGACTTAGAGTTCCCAATACTTTACATGCATAGATATATCATAGGAGGTTCCCAAACAGAAAATAAAGTTTATTCCTTTTTCCACCATGACTTTCACTTTCCATGGCTAACCGTATCCACGGGTGCCCTCCATACCAACACTTTCCAAGGAATTTATTATTTGACAACATAAAGTAAATTCATTTGTTTTTGCATTTCGGGACTGGGCATCCCTAATACCTTTGCCTTACTCTCATGCAATGACAAGTGAATAAACACTCATATTGAAAATAACACATCTAGCATGGAAAATATTAGCCACCCTCACCGCTCTGCGAGCGAAACAAACACACAAAAGAGAAGTTTATTTTGAAAATTAGAGATAGCACATGCAAATTTGCTTAGAACGGCAAAAGAATACCGCATATAGGTAGATATAGTGGACTCATGTGGCAAATTAGTTTAAATGATTTTGGATGCACAAGTAGTGATCATACTTAGTGCAAAATGAAGGCTAGCAAAAGATTGGGAAGCGACCAACCAAGAAACGAATAATCTCATAAGAAAGCATTAAGCATAATTAACATCGGATAATGCACCATAAGTAGGATATAATTTCATTGCATGATTATCTTTTGTGCATGCATAGGGAATCACAAACCTTAACACCAATATTCTTACTAAAGCATAATTTCTCATCAAGATGACTCACATATCACATCATCATATCTCAAAACTATTACTAAGAATCAAGTTTATTTTGTCCAATGATCTTCATGACATTTTTTTCTTTATCCTTCTTGGATATCTATCACTTTGGGACTAACTTTCATGTGTTGCTATTCATAAGCTCAAACAAATATAAGTGAAGATCATGAGCATAACAAATTTTCTTTCTCTCAAAATAATTTAAGTGAAGCAAAAGAGAATTTCTTCATAATTTTACTAACTCTAAAATAAACCTAAGTGAAGCAAGAGAGCATTTCTTCAAAAATACTAAGCACACCGTGCTCAAAAAGATATAACTGAAGCACTAGAGCAAGTCCTAGCTCATAAAAGATTTAAGTGAAGCATAGAGAGCAATTCTAACAAGTCATGAAATAATTTTGGCTCTCTCAAATAGGTGTGTCCAGCAAGGATTGATGACTTAAAACACAAAATAAAACAAGCAAAGACACATATCATACAAGACGCTTCAAGCAAAACACATATCATGTGACGAATAAAAATATAGTCTCGAGTAAAATACCGATAGTTGTTGGAAGAAAGCGGGGATGCCACTCGGGGGCATCCCCAAGCTTAGTTGGTTTCTCATTCTTGGATAATAGCTTGGGATTCCAGGGCATCCCCAATCTTAGGCTCTTACATCCTTCCTTCATCCATCGTAAGATAACCCAAAACTTGAAAACTTCAATCACACAAAACTCAATAAAGCCTTTGTGAGATCCGTTAGTATAAGAATAATAAACTACTACTATAAGTGCTGTATCAAACCAATTCATATTTTTTTGTATTATATCTACTGTATTCCAACTTTTCTGTGGCAAAAACCATAGAGCCATGAAAATAAGCACACAACACAAAGAAAACAGAATATGTCAAAAAAGAACAGTCTGTAGCAATCTGACTATTTTGAATACTTCTGTAACTCCAAAAACTCTGAAAAAGACGACCTGGGAAATTTGAATATGTTGATATACTGCAAGTGGAATGGGTATTTTATCGCTCTCTGGTAAAAAAATGAAAATTAAATTCCTGAGCGTAAAAGTTTATGTTTTTTAGCAAGATCAAACAACTATAAACCAAGAAGATCCTAAAGGATTTACTTGGCAGAAACACTAATTAAAACATAAAAAATACAATCATAACAATAGCATAATTGTGCTAACACTCAAAAACAGGAAGCAAAAAACAAAAATAAATTCTATTCATTGGGTTGCCTCCCAACAAGCGCTATAGTTTTATGCCCTTAGCTAGGCATAAAGTAAGGATCTAAGTTTTGTCTTCCGAAGTTTTGGCAACTTTTGTAAGGGTTTTCTCAAACCCTGGAGGCTCTTTATGCTTCCCTAAATTCTCCGGGAAAGAAACCATCCAAAATATCCAATCGCTTGTTGCAAAGAGTAATCAGGGTATTCATGCGATTCTTACTACCATTGAGGTGTTTGAGGGGTTCGTTATATTTTTGTATTTCAACCATATGTTTATGCAAATCACCAAGTTTATCCAACATTTGAACTCCCTCGGGGGTAAAAGAAAACCCCTTCTTTTGAGGAGGAATCCCCAAAATCCCTTCCAAAATTTCATAGGCAGCGTTTGCATCAAGTTCAATAAAATTTCCTTTAGCGGCAAAATCCAGAAGTTGTCTATGATGCAGAGCTAATCCTATGTAAAAATTACGAAGCAAAACCTTAGCATCCCCCCTTAGATTAGAAATATGATATGATTGCATAAGCCTATACCAGTCATCTTTCAAATTTTCTCCTTGTCTTTGTTTGAAGTAAAGAACTTTAAAATCTGGTGACAAAAGAGGAGTAGGGACGCTAGCCATCGGGACTAGAGACAAGAGATCTGCGAAAAAGAAAGGTGAATAAAATGGCAAATTTTTGTGAAGTGGGGGAGAGGAAAATGAAAGGCAAATGGCAAATAATGTAAATTGCAAGGAGATGAGATTTTTTATTAGGAACTTGGTTGTGTTGAAGATCCTCCCCGGCAACGGCACGAGAAATTCCTTTTCATGTCGCTTGAAGCTACGTCGGTTTTTTTCCCAAAGAGGAAGGGATGATGCAGCACAGCGGCGGTAGGTATTTCCCCCAGATATGAAACCAAGGTTATCGAACTAGTAGGAGAACCAAGCAACACAACATAAACAGCCCCGGCACACAAATAACAACCACTCACAACCCGACGTGTTAAAGGGGTTGTCAATCCCTTTCGGGCCACGACGCCAGAAACGGCGTGTGGACGGGAGAGAGTTGTAAATATTGATAGATCGAACGCCAAATAAAATAAATTGCAGCATGGTATTTTTGGGTTTTTGGTTTAATAGATCTGAAAATAAAAGCAAATAAAAATAGATCGTGAAGGCAAATAATATGAGAAAAAGACCCGGGGCCGTAGGTTTCACTAGTGGCTTCTCTCAAGAAAAATAGCAAACAGTGGGTAAATTAATTACTGTTGGGCAATTGATAGAACTCAAATAATTATGACGATATCTAGGCAATGATCATTACATAGGCATCACGTCCAAGATTAGTAGACCGACTCCTGCCTACATCTACTACTATTACTCCACACATCGACCGCTATCCAGCATGCATCTAGTGTATTAAGTTCATGGAAAAATGAAGTAATGCAATAAGAACGATGACATGATGTAGACGAGATCCGTTTATCTATGGCGGTAGATATAGATCCCATCCTTTTATGCTTAGTAGCACCGATACATACGTGTCGGTTCCCTTTCTATCACTGGGATCAAGCACCGTAAGATCGAACCCACTACCGGGCACCTCTTCCCATTGCAAGATAAATAGATCAAGTTGGCCAGAAAAAACCCAAATATCAGAGAAGAAATACGAGGCTATAAGAGATCATGCATAAAAGAGATCAAAGAAACTCAAATACTTTCATGGATATAAAAAGATAGATCTGATCATAAACTCAAAGTTCATCGATTCCAACAAACACACCGCAAAAGAGTTACATCATATGGATCTCCAAGAGACCATTGTATTGAGAATCAAGAGAGAGAGATATATGAAGCCATCTAGCTACTAACTACGGACCCGAAGGCTACAAAGAACTACTCACGCATCATTGGAGAGGCACCAATGGAAGTGGTGAACCCCTCCGTGATGGTGTCTAGATTGGATCTGGTGGTTCTGGACTCTGCGGCAGCTGGATGAATATTTTGTCGACTCCCCTAGGGTTTCTGGAATATTGGGGTATTTATAGAGCAAAGAGGCAGTCCGGGGGGCGCCCGAGGTGGGCACAACCCACTAGGGTGCGCCTGGGCCTCCTGGCATGCCCTGGTGGGTTGTGCTCCCCTCAGGGCACCCCCAGGCGCAGTCAGGGCCCGTTGTGTTCCTTTTGGCCCATAAAAATTCTCCGTAAAGTTTCGTGTCATTTGGACTCCGTTTGATATTGATTTTTTGTGATGTAAAAAGCATGGAAAAACAGCAACGGGCACTTGGCACTATGTCAATAGGTTAGTACCAAAAAATGATATAAAATGACTATAAAATGATTATAAAACATCCAAGATTGATAATAAAACAGAATGGAACAATAAAAAATTATAGATACGTTGGAGACGTATCACATCAGTTGTTGTGTATGCAAACTAATTTCGAGTTGCGATTGAGGTTGAGGCGAAATCTTTCAGTCGCGCCGAGGGAGATGTGGCCCATTGAATTTCTTGTGATAATCGTGAGGGCTTGACGCGGGCGATTTACCTGAAGAAATATCTTCCATGATTTGCATGGTATCACGAATAGGAGGTATGAAGCTTTTATGACTTTCCTTCGCCAGATACACTGTGCGCATAGCATGATCAATAATTTTCTGGATCCATGGCGCAAAAACTTTGATGCAAAAAGGATATTGAGCAGAATCCTTCAGAATATGCAGAAACATGTCCTCAACATCAAAGATATACCACTTAGAGATTGCATAGATAGTACTTCGGAGAACATCTGAGATGGACTTATCTGGATTCATCCCGGCCATAGGGCAAATAGTGTAAGAGAACATGTGAAATATGTCTGATTCTCGAATGTTAAGTGCTCAGGATGGGGAGGACCAGTGTAGTCACAAATCTTTTCTTGATCCATAGTGCACCGAAAAGTTTCATCTGGTATGACATCAATGTTGTGCACCCGAATTTCAGTGTCACCATGGTCAAAGCGAGGTAAATGGAAGTGTGAGACAAAATCTGTTGAAGTGCATTTGATGTGTTTTCCTTTAATTATCCACTCCATAATCCATTTTGAGCTGTCGGATTCATCACCAGAGATATACAGAGTAGCAAAGAACCGAAGAATAATCTCTCTATTCCAAGGATGCTCAAATTCAAATACTTTGGTGAGGCGGAAATCATCCAGATCTTGCAGCAACTGGTTGAAGCAGCCAATATTTTGCATAGCAGGGATGTTTAGGTATTCATGCGGAAATATCTTTCTGCTCTCATAGATGACCCGAGAGTAAGATATGGCATGTTCCTTTGTCTAAAAGCGAGGCAATTTCGAAGTGCGCGTCTCATCATACAGACTACCTTGAAAGAATTTGGGATGCGCATTCCGATTGAAAGGAGAACCTTTGGCGCAAGTGCCTGACGAGAACAAAGGTTGTTCTTCACGAGGTATGGGTATTTGAGTTCGTCTTCAGGTGAGATAAATTCATCGCCATATACAACGGACTCAGTATGCCAAGCGGAAACAAATTTTCATTCAGAGGGACCAACATCTGGCATTCCTGTCATGGTGTCGATAGATAACTTAATTGGAGATGGAGCTGGTGGCACAATAGAGGGAGCTACAGAGGCAGTAGGCAGCAGAGCAGGTTCCTTCATTCTAGGCACTAAGGCCGAATCAAGCACGGGAGGTGGCTGAGGTTGTTCCACTGGAATCCGTTGTTGCTGAATAGTTGGAGGGTCTGAGACCTTGGGTGTTTCATGAGCCGGAGAAGCTTGGGGCTCGGAGCGAGGGATTTCACTTTCCTCATAAACAGTTCACTAGGATGGAATATCAGCTTGAGCAGGGGAGACCACAGGCATTGATTCAGTTGGCCCTGGCGATGGAGGAGCATCCGAGTCTTTGACTGGGGGTTATAAAGGAACAACTGGCTCAGGAGATTTTTCTTTTTGAGACAGAGCCTCTGGGCGATCAGGTGATTTTTCTGTTGGAGCTGGAGGTACATTTTTCTTCGCAATTCTCTTTCGTTGATTCTTCTTTTGCTGAGCTACTTGATCAATATGGCCTTTGACTAGATCATTGTAGCTAGTAACCTTTGATTGATGCTCAACACAGATCTTGCAAACAATTTAATCTAGATCCATGTGAAAACGCAACCTTATGTTTCAGAGGAGAGTCATGGCACAGTTGATGTCCTTGTAGGAGTCTTCGAGTGCTTTAATGACAAATTTTGAAGAGGCTGTTTTCATTTGACCATCAAGGGCATTTAGTTCGGTAGAAAGAGTGTTGATTTCAACTGCATCTTCTCTTATTTGTTAAACAACGGAAGTGGCCTGTGAAATACTTCAGGAGGGATAGGCAGAGAGTCCACTTACCATCGAATGGAGTGTCCACAAACTTATCAAGCTGTTCCATGATGAACATATGATCATAGTTTGTGAGGAGCATCAGACTTGGCAATTGGATCAGTTTGCATTGACACTTGCTCGGAAGGAGGTTTAGAAGCCAACAACTGAATTAATGTAGGAGCAAACTTAGCATCCTTCTTTGTCGGAGCATTAGCTTGAGGATCATTATGCTCGGTAGTAGGCGCCTTGATTTTCTTCAAGTCGGGCTTGGGAATTCGTTCGCTTGGCTTTACAGTACTCACAGGAGTGTCAACTACAACTCCTTAAAATTGATAGCATCTGGATGAGGAGTTGTATTCACATGTTGTTTCATAGTGACAGTGGTAGCTGGAGTTTTCCTAGAGTAATCTTCTTTGGTGGTGCTTCTAGACCATAGGGACCCGAAGATCAGGCAACACCATTGAAGTAGTGATATTCACTTGCTCGCTTAGAGCAGCAGTAACTTCTTCCTTTGTGGATGGAGGACCATCATCATCCGAAGAATCACTTATGGCAAATTCATCGGCTGGTTCAGCCACTCTCTTCTTTGGAGCACTCTTTTGCTTTGATGCAGCAGTACTGGGATCATGCTTGCATTTGGAGCAACCTTTAGATTTTCCTTTGGCCTTTTTCTTCTTTACATCATCTTTGAGAAGGCGATGGTTTTCCTCTTCACGAGCCTTTTGCTTTTCAACCCTCTTAGCTCGCTTGATGGCATTTCGCTGAAGCTTAGCAAGCTCATCGGGATAAGATTCAGGTTTGTGAAGGGAGGACTCATGAGCATTTTTTGGAGGCGGCGGTCTCTCCTGGGGATCATTTGGTCTTAAGGGAGAAATTCCCCGGCAGTCACCCATGGTGGATGAAATGCAAAGTTTTGAGCAAACCGAGGATGAACAAATTCATAACTGAACCATTTGCGCAACCAGTGACGTCAGATCCATTGCAGACGCTTATCTCTCTGCTACTTTGTTTCTCATGGAACAGTATCATAATGATCATGGGAGATATATTCAGTTGTGTTTGTATATGCTTGTCTGCCACCCCTCTGCTTCTTCAGAGCATTCTCTTCTTGCTTGTTGGCATTTTGCTTGGCTCTTTTATGCTTGCTGGTTGATGGGCCTACCGTTGGGAGGTTGGCATTCGGAGCTTTGGATTCGTCTGTTGTGCCCAGAACAACCTCATCTCCATCAGCCAGGCTCACTGGTCAAGCTGAATCCTCAACTGATTGCATTTACCTGTGAATAAGGATAGATGCAAGGGAAATGGGGACATGGTTATGAATTCTCATAGCGAGGTTTTTGAGAAAGAAAATGTTTTGAGGAATAATTAGATGCGGACTTTGAGAAATGTTTCAGGTGAAAGAAATGTGTAGAATGAACTAGTAGGTTCGAAGAATATAGTAGTTAACGTGCTAAGCATTCCGTTCGTACAAGACATAACACAAACCCTAGATCTGAAATTTTTTGGATGCGAGGGACTTCTACAAACCACATCTGCACAAGTTACCTATCAGTAAAGATCTGAGAAATGCGGTAAATATAGGTAATTACTACCGCAGACGAACTCAAACAAGATGAATGGAAGAACGAGTTCGCACTACACATACCCTAACTCGGTGATGTGCAGCAACTATGGCGGGGTGGGGAGGAAGATGATCCGCGGTGGTGAGGAATGACTCTGGCGACCTCTTTACGGCAGCAAAGCGGCGAAGATGATCGACGTCGTCGAGCTCAAGGTGGAGCAATGCGGTAGGGCTTCAGAAAGTAATGGTGGTGAAGAGGCAAAGTGGGGATTTGGGGAAGGTTTGTGATGCAGTATATATATACATGCGAGGAGGAATAACCGCATCTGGTGAATCTGATCGAACGGCCACAATCAAAGGCCTATTGCAATTCAACGGACCAGGTAAAACAACAGTTGATGAAGAGCACATGGCAACCGTCATCAAAGATCGTGGTCCTGAGTTGGGTGGGAAACCCCAAATTTTGGACGGCTTTCGCCAAAACAATTAAGTTCGAAACGAACCTTTAATGTGGTCAAGGACACCATCTAAAGTATCGTTACTAGATGAAATTTGAGCATTCCTAACGGAACAACATAGACTGGAAGAGATAGAATAGAGGGAAAAATAGGTTCCTAGATATTTCACTCGAACAAAGAAACACAAGCACACGAGAGAAAAGCTATGAGTGAAATACATTCAGACAAACACAAAATACTTCAACCGAAAGGCATCTTAACGAAGGGAAATTATGGTGGTGTGATCCACCGTATGAGAACTCTATGGCCCCGAGCGTCACAAAATTATCGTGGCACCCGGTTAGTCTAGTTCTTCGTTAATGTATTCACTCTCAGAAAGAAAAATTCACTTTGTGGAAAGTTTCAAACTCTTCGAGTGTTGTGCACCCATTCCTTCTGAGATGTGGAAGTGATGGTACGGGTGCCGAGTCCAACTTACTGCACGTATGTGGAATCTAGGATATTTAAAACGCACATAATATTTTCTCATCGAGAGGCTTGGTGAAGATATCAGTGAGATTTTCTTTAGTATCGAGCAACATGATCGCGAAGAAAATGATGTCTAATTTCAATACTCTTGGCGTGAGAATGCTGCACTGGATTGTGTGCAATTTTGATCGCACTCTCATTGTCCCACAATAGAGGAATATTCTTGACCTTGATGACATAATCCTTTAGAGTCTGCTTTGTCCATAATAACTGAGTGCAACACGCGCCAGCAACAATATATTCGGCCTCAGCCATAGAGAGAGAGGCACACACACACAATTATGCTTCCTTGACGACCAGCATACCAAAATCTACTGAGGAAATGGCATGTCCTCGAAGTAGATTTCCTGTCAACCCGGTCACCTGTATAATCTGAGTCTGAATATCCAACGAGATCAAACTATGCTCCCTCGGGATACCATAAACCTAAGGTGGGGGTGCAAACCAAATATCACAGAATACGCTTGACTGCTTGGTGATGTGATTCTTTAGGTGCAGCTTGAAAATGAGCACACATACAAACACTCAACATAATATCAGGTTTGGATGCACATAGGAAGAGTAAGGAACCAATCATCAAACGATAAGCTTTCTGATTGTAATCTTTACCGTACACATCTGCGTCCAGTTGACGATTTGATAGTTCTTCCATTCGTGACTTGAGAGCGGAATGCTCTTCTATCAACGACTAATTTTTCTCCATATCCTCAACCAACAACCCTTCAGACTTGCTGAGGGTTTTCTCAATTTTCTCAAGAGAGTTTTGTTCTATATTAGCAATTTTGATCAGTTTAGCATGGTCATGCTCATCCGAGGAATATTGATCACTAGAGTGAACCTTGTGATGTTTGGAGGATAACTTTTATTTTGAAGCTCTGGCCATGAAGCAGTAAGAAGGAGATTCATCATCGATTGAATGATTTTTGAAGAAGTTTGATGCAGGGGTGGAGGCACATGCTATACCAGCCATGCCGGAATCAGAATGCTCATTGGATTCATCAGCTTCTTCGGAGTCATATTACTCTTCTTCATCATAGTCCATCTCCTTGCCGATGTACACCTTAGCCTTGCGAGAGGTATTCTTGCGGTTGGAGGAGGACTTGGAGGGATTCCTCGAGGAAGATCTTGACAAAGACTTGGAGGCAGATCCATCCTTCTTCTTGAAGAACTTCTTCATTTTCTTCTCATCACGTTGTAGTTCTTGCTCTTGCCTTTCCCATGGTTGTTTCCTGAATCATATCTTCCACTGGCACGGATTTCAGCTTCCTAGAGAGGGCAGTCCGAAATGAAATGTCCTAGCTTTTTGCACTTGAAGTAGGTGTAATCTCCAGTAGGTTTTGCTGAAGATTTTGAACTACCAGAGTTGCTGGATCATTTCTTATAAAATTGTATCTTCCTATGAACGCGCTGGAATCTTTTCGTGATTAATGTGAGATATTTGCTGATCCTTTTTGGGTCATCTGAATCTTCTTCGGCATTTCCTTCTGAGGAAGAATCAGCCACAACCTTGAGAGCATGACTTTTGCGATGACTTGAGCCATACAGATCTCCCTTTTCTTCTTCTTGTTCCTCGTGGGTGTTTAGCCTTTCCATGATATCAACAGAGTCAAGAATTTTGAAATCAGTTCGTTCCCTAATCATCAGAACTAGAGTGTCGAATGAGCTGTCAAGAGATCAGAGTAGTTTCATCACAACTTCATGATCAATGATGTCTTTGTTGGAAATATGCCCTAGAGGCAATAATAAAATAATAATAATTATATTTCCTTGTTCATGATAATTGTCTATTGTTCATGCTAGAATTGTATTAACCGGAAACCGTAATACATGTGTGAATACATAGTTCACAACATGTCCCTAGTGAGCCTCTAGTTGACTAGCTCGTTGATCCATAGATGGTTGTGGTTTCCTGACCAAGGACATTGGATGTCATTGATAATGGGATCACATCATTAGGAGAATGATGTGATGGACAATACCCAATCCTAAGCATAGCACAAGATCGTGTAGTTCGTTTGCTAGAGCTTTTCTAATGTCAAGTATCATTTCCTTAGACCATGAGATTTTGCAACTCTCGGACACCATAGGAATGCTTTGGGTGTATCAAATGTCACAACGTAACCGGGTGGCTATAAAGGTGCACTACAGGTATCTCCGAAAGTGTCTGTTGGGTTGGCACGAATCAAGACTGGGATTTGTCACTCCGTATGACGGAGAGGTATCACTGGGCCCACTCGGTAATGCATCATCATAATGAGATCAATGTGACTAATGAGTTAGCCATGGGATCATGCGTTACGGAACGAGTAAAGAGACTTGCCGGTAACGAGATTGAACGAGGTATGGGAATACCGACGATCGAATCTTGGGCAAGTAACATACCGATGGACAAAGGGAATTGTATATGGGATTGATTGAATCCCCAACATCGTGGTTCATCTGATAAGATCATCGTGGAACATGTGGGAGCCAACATGGGTATCCAGATCCTGCTGTTGGTTATTGGTCGGAGAGATGTCTCGGTCATGTCTGCATGGTTCCCGAACCCGTAGGGTCTACACACTTAAGGTTCGGTGACGCTAGAGTTGTTATGGAAATTGTATGTGGTTACAAAAGGTTGTTCAGAGTCCCGGATGAGATCCCGGATGTCACGAGGAGTTCCGGAATGGTCCGGAGGTGAAGATTTATATATGGGAAGTCCAGTTTCAGTCACCGGAATGGTTTCGGGGGTTATCGGTATTGTACCGGGACCACCGAAAGGTGTCCGCGGGTCCACCGAGTGGGGCCACCTGCCTCGGAGGACTTAATGGGCTGGATATGGGAGGGAACCAGCCCCCAAGTGGGCTGGTGCACCCCCCCCCCAAGGGCCCATGGCCCCTAGGGTTGGAAACCCTAGGGGGAGGGGGTGCCTCCCACTTTCTTAGGGCGGGGGGCAAGTTTCCCCCTCCTGGCCGCCGCCCCCCTCTAGACGCATCTAAGGGGGCCGGTCCCCTCTTCCCGTCCCCCTATAAATAGTGGGGGGGGGAGGGCAGCCGCACCCCTTCCCCCGGCGCAGCCCCTCCCTCCTCCTCCGTAGTGCTTAGCGAAGTCCTGCCAGAGAACCGCAAGCTCCACCACCACACTGTCGTGGTGCCGGAGCTCTCCCTCAACTTCTCCTCTCCCCTTGCTGGATCAAGAAGGAGGAGATGTCCCCAGGCTGTATGTGTGTTGAACATGGAGGCGCCGTCCGTTCGGCGCTTGGATCGGATCTTCCGTGATTTGAATCGCCGCGAGTATGACTCCATCAACCGCGTTCTTGTAATGCTTCCGCTTAGCAATATTCAAGGGTATGAAGATGCACTCCCTCTCTCTCGTTGCTAGTATCTCCTAGATTGATCTTGGTGATACGTAGGAATATTTTTAAATTATTACTACGTTCCCCAACAATGGCATCATGAGCTAGGTCTATGCGTAGATTCTATGCACGGGTAGAACACAAGTAGTTGTGGGCGATGATTTGTTCAATTTGCTTACCGTTACTAGTCTTATCTTGATTTGACGGCATTATGGGATGAAGCGGCCCGGACTGACCTTACACGTACGCTTACGTGAGATTGGTTCCACCGACTGACATGCACTTGATGCATAAGGTGGCTAGCGGGTGTCTATCTCTCCCACTTTAGTCGGATCAGATTCGATGAAGATGGTCCTTATGAAGGGTAAATCGCAATTGGCATATCACCGTTGTGGCTTTTGCGTAGGTAAGAAACGTTCTTGCTAGAAACCCATAGCAACCACGTAAAACATGCAACAACAATTAGAGGACATCTAACTTGTTTTTGCAGGGTAAGCTATATGATGTGATAGGTCCAAAAGGATGTGATGAATTATATATGTGATGTATGAGATTGATCATGTTCTTGTAATAGGAATCACGACTTGCATGTCGATGAGTATGACAACCGGCAGGAGCCATAGGAGTTGTCTTAATTTATTGTATGACCTGCGAGTCAATGTAAATGCCATGTAATTACTTTACTTTATTGCTAACCGTTAGCCATAGTAGTAGAAGTAATAGTTGGCGAGACAACTTCATGAAGACACGATGATGGAGATCATGGTGTCATGTCGGTGACGAAGGTGATCATGCCATGCCTCGAAGATGGAGATCAAAGGCGCAAGATGATATTGGACATATCATGTCACTTTATGATTTGCATGTGATGTTTGTTGAGGGAGTCCTGGATTATGGGGTCCTCGGGTGTCCGAGCTGTGTGGCATGGGCCGGACTGATGGGCCATGAAGATACAAGATAGAAGGCCTTCCCCCGTGTTCGGGCGGGACTCTCCTTTGCGTGGATGGCAAGGTTAACGTCCGGATGTGTAGTTTCCTTTCTCTGTAAACCGACTCTATACAACCCTAGGCCCCTCCAGTGTCTATATAAACCGGAGGGTTTAGTCTGTAGAGGCTATCACAAATCATATAGGCTAGACATCTAGGGTTTAGCCATTACGATCTCGAGGTAGATCAACTCTTGTAACTCCTATACTCATCAAATACAATCAAGCAGGACGTAGGGTTTTACCTCCATTAAGAGGGCCCGAACCTGGGTAAACATCGTGCCCCCTTGTCTCTTGTTCTTCGGGACCCCCTACCTGAGATCGGCCGGTTTTGACACTGACATTTCTGCTTTCATTGAGAGTTCCACCGTGTCGTCGACGGCGGGATCAATGGCTCGCCTTGTCATTAACGACAACATTACCTCTAGAGAGACCCTAGCTCCGGGACAGCTCCTCCAGCTCGGCGGTTTCACCAAGGGCGCCCGTGCGGCCTTTAAGCCAAGGGCGGCTCTCGAGATCTCTAAACATCGTCTTCGCATCGGCCTTGAACACCCCGAAAAGATGGATCCAACAGATGTCTCGTCCTTAAACAAGCTACTTGATCGCATCACCGCCCTGGGAGTTGCAACAAACTATGATCGGATTGGGCTTAAACCCGATCAAAGGGAAATCAGGTCCCCATCGATCACCCATCTGGTAGCGGTCGTAGAGGAACAAGCCGATAATACTTCTCCCCCTAAATTAAGAACAAGCTATGTTCTGATTTCCGAGTCATGCGAGCTGGATACCCATCTTCGAGAAGAGACCTCATGTCCTCCGAACATAGAACCGGGTGTTGAGCCCGAAGACCACCCGGACACTCCGGACCCTGGGTCGGTGACCTCGCAAATTGTTCAAACCTGGATGCAATAATGGGTCAGGGTTCAAATTTTAGCCCGCCCACCCACCACAAGCAATATTCCCCAAGCAATTCAGGTCCTCCAGACGTATGCGACCTAATGTATGTACGACAGCAACATGAGGAAACAATCCACCACTTTTCGGCGAGGTTCCTCCTTGTCAAAAACAAGATCAAGGATTGCTGCGACGACGACGCGGTTTCAATATTTTGCCGCAATTATATGGACGAGGGAATCCTTAACGCCCTCAACCGCCACCACATAAAGGGAGCACCTCCGCGATTGTTACAACCGGGTTATCCAGACATGTACCTTAGACGGGTGAAACCGAAAGCTAGCGGTCTTAAGGGAATAATTGGTCGGCACTAAAATGACAAATTATTGCCGTATTGCAACCATCTTTAAGCACTTCGAGATGGTTTTTCCGTACTACGGACCACATATCCCGGCACGTGTAATCATAATATGTCGACCCAAGGAAAGGAACCTTTAACGAAACTATTTTCCTTGGAAGATGTTTCTTACATATGTAATATAACATACATCCCAAACTCGAATTTTTTGTTTGTTTGAGCATAATGACTGGATTGCCTAGTTTCCGGAAAGATACTTACTTTTGTCCTAAGTATCCGGAAACACTCCACCATTTTTGGTTCGCAGGTTAAAGCCGAAAGCCTACGATGACAAAATCATTTCACATGTTCGGATCAAACCAAAGGTTGATCATAAATGTACATTGATACATTAAGTCAAAAACCTATTCCTTCTCTATTCCGTCTATAAGGCTGTCTAATCTACAGTCTTCTTGCAAATATTTCGCAGCGATCATTACTTGATCATAGACTACATTTAAAGGGATTTCCTTCCCATCTGGTCCCTGTGGTCCTACTCGGGCCATATGATTTGGATCCAATTTCGAGAAGCGTGTCTTCACCATCGCCCAGGCTTCTCGTGCTGGGCATCTTTGAACAGGTTTGCCAGGCCCTCCATACTTTCTGGAGGGGTATCAGATGGCCATAATGCCTTCACCATAATCCTCATGGCTTTCCGGGCCCGAGCATGCGTGGCGGACAACTCCTTTAGCACGTCGCCTTGAAACACGGACACTTCCTCCTCTGGTCGACCAGTTAACAGACTTGCCACAACAAATTCATGATATTCCGCATTATGGACTAAACATGAGTACCTATGGTGGTCCTGAATAAGAGGGGAAGACATACCGAACATGCCGCCCTTCAGCTTTTCATTTTCCTTCTGAGCGGCAGATAGCTGAGCCTTCAAGCTCTCTATCCCTTTGGACTGTTTGTCCTTTTCCTCCTCAAGTTTTCTCTCCCTAGACGCGCCCATCGCGGTCTCTTTCAATTCCGCTAGTTTGGCAGTGACTGCACTTAGTTGCTTCTGGTTTGTGTTCAGCTCCTGAGCTAGCATAGTGTTATTTTCTTGCATAACCTACAAAAATCATCGATCCTTAAATCGGTTTGCTTCACCGTTTCAAGTCTCAGGGGCTACTGGCATATGACCATGCAAAATTGTGTCAAATTTGACCTGTATATTCCTCAACAACAACTGAATAACTCCAGCAAGGCCGTCTCGAGCGGCTCGGATATATGAATCTGTCGAACTCAGTGCGGCGAATTCTTGTTCGGGCAAGGCCGGAGCACGCATAGCCTCCTTTAATCGACGGTGATTCATCACCCTCTCCACTTCGGAATTCGTGACCGACACGTCATCCAAATCCTCTTGAGTAGGCGGGACAAGCATGGCGCCAGCTTGCGTCCTAGCTGACGAGTCCGGCACTAGATTAGTGGACATTTGGCTAATCGGGCGTTTTCCCACCATTTGCAGTGTACTCCTCCTAAAGATTAAAAGACAAAAAGGGGAGACTCTTAACAATCCAGACTCATGCCTAGGCAAGTGATACGTCTCCAACGTATCTATAATTTTTGATTATTCCATGCTATTATATTATCTATTTTGGATTTTTAATGGGCTTTAATATACCTTTTTATATTATTTTTGGGACTAACCTATTAACCGAGAGCCCAGTGCAAATTGTTGTTTTTTTGCCTATTTCAGTGTTTCGCAGAAAAGGAATATCAAACGTAATCCAGACGGAATGAAACCTTCGCAAGGATCATTTTTGGAACAAACGCAATCCAGGAGACTTGGAGTGGATGTCAAGGAAGCAGCGAGGAAGCCACGAGGCAGGAGGGCGCGCCCCCACCCTCGTGGGCCCCTCGCAGCTCCACCGACCTACTTCTTTCGCCTATATATACCCTTATACCCTGAAACCTTCGGGGAGAGCCAAGAAACACCTTTTCCACTGCCGCAACCTTCTATACCCATGAGATCCCATCTTGGGGCCTTTTCAGACAATCTGCCGGAGGGGGATTCGATCACGGAGAGCTTCTACATCAAAACCATAGCCTCTTTGATGATGTGTGAGTAGTTTACCACAGACCTTCGGGTCCATAGTTATTAGCTAGATGGCTTCTTCTCTCTCTTTGGATCTCAATACAAAGTTCTCCTCGATCTTCTTGGAGATCTATTCGATGTAACTCTTTTGCGGTGTGTTTGCCGAGATCTGATGAATTGTGGGTTATGAACTTGATTATCCATGAATATTATTTGATTCTTCTCTGAATTCTTATATGCATGATTTGATATCTTTGCAAGTCTCTTCAAATTATCGGTTTAGTTTGGCCTACTAGATTGATCTTTCTTGCAATGGGAGAAGTGGTTAGCTTTGGGTTCAATCTTGCGGTGCTCGATCCCAGTGACAGAAAGGGAAATAACATGTATTGTATTGTTGCCATCGAGGATAAAAAGATGGGGTTTATATCATATTGCTTGAGTTTATCCCTCTACATCATGTCATCTTGCCTAATGCATTACTCCGTTCTTATGAACTTAATACTCTAGATGCATGCTGGATAGCGGTCGATGTGTGGACTAATAATAGTAGATGCATAATCGTTTCGGTCTACTTGTTACGGACATGATGCCTATATTCATGATCATTGCCTTAGATATCATCATAAGTATGCACTTTTCTATCAATTGCTCGGCAGTAATTTGTTCACCCACCATAATACATGCTATCTTGAGAGAAGCCACTAGTGAAACCTATGGCCCCTGGGTGTACTTTACATCATATAAGTTTCTAATCTACAATTCTAGTTTACTATTTATTTTGAAATCTTTATTTTCCAATCTATACCACAAACATACCAAAAAATTTTATCTTATTATCTTTATCAGATCTCACTTTTGCAAGTGGCCGTGAAGGGATTGAAAACCCCTTTATCGTGTTGGTTGCAAGGTTCTTATTTGTTTGTGCAGGTACTAGGCGATTTGCGTGTAGTCTCCTACTGGATTGATACCTTGGTTCTCAAAAACTGAGGGAAATACTTATGCTACTTTGATGCATCACCCTTTCCTCTTCAAGGGAAAACCAACGCATGCTCAAGACGTAGCAAGAAGGATTTCTGGCGCCGTTTCTGGGGAGATCTACGCACAAGTCAAGACATACCAAGTACCCATCACAAACTCTTATCCCTCGCATTACATTATTTACCATTCGCCTCTCGTTTTCCTCTCCCCCACTTCTAAAACGATTTTCGAAATCCTTTGCCTTCTCTTCGCCTTCTTCCCGTATGTATCTTTGTTTGTGTTTCAATGTGCTTTCCATTTGCTTGCTAAAAATCTATTGATATGGTTCCACTTAAAGTGTTCTACTTGGATCATCTTCGATCCTTATGCGCTCGTGCTGAAACCCCAACTAGCCTAGTTGATTGGAAATCTTTAGATCAGCATGCTCATTTTGTGCATCACCGTTTGTCTGAAAAAGGGAGACTCTTATGGGAGAAAATAAATAGATTGTTGTGTTATTCTTGGAATCTTTGTGAAATTTATGATTTTACTTGTTGCTCTAAGAACCCTAAAAAACACCTCCCCTACCTATGTGAGTTTAATGATAATGAAATCTTATCTTCTTATGCAAAGGGTGTTTATAGTTACTAGAATATCGAACAAATTGAAGAATTTGTTGCTTTTAAGGGTGCTTATGAAGTTGCTTCTTTGATTTTAAAGTATGATATTACTCTCTACGAATCTTAAAATCTTGACATACTTAAATATTGCTATGAAAACTATGCTCATAATGTCTATGTCAAAGAATTTATTGAAAGAATGACTGCTGCTTTGGAAGAAAATAATGATATGCATGAATCTATAGATAATTATAATTCCAATGATTTGATTGAAATATCCCTTGATGAACATGATGCTTGCTATTCTTGTGGCCATGATGCCAATATTTATGAAGATGAATTTGCTTTAGTTCCTTATGTTAAACATGAGATCGTTGCTACTGCACCCATACTTGATAGTTCCTTCGATGAAAAGCATGATTGCAATGATGTTATTGTAAATTCTATTAATGTAAATTGTGCTAATAATATGCAAAACCCTAAGTTGGGGATGCTAGTTTTGCTATAACTACTATTTGTTGCAATGATCATTACTGGGGTGTTTCTTCTTTTGATCTTGAAAATTTATTTAAGCCCCATGATGAATATGAGATTGATAATAGTATTTGCAATAATATTGAAAGTGGGTTTGGAAGAGTGTCAATTTTAGATCCCACATATTTGGAGAATGTTCAATCTTATGAATTTTTTGATAAAAGTGGGTTTGGAGAGGTCATGACTTTAGTTAATGGTAATCCCACTATTTTGGAAGAGTGTCAACTTCGCATGCATGTGGATCGTGTTGAGAATATGTTATGTGGTAGCTATATTGTTTAGTTTTCTTATAATCCTACATGTAGTTATTATGAGAGAGGAAAATATGGTTGTATAAATTTTCTTGATATTAAATTACCTCTCTTCATGTTGAAATTGCTATCGTTTCCTTCTTCTTCCTTGCATATGCTAGTTTTTGCTTGCCCTGATAATCTGTTTTCTTATAAAATGCCTATGCATGGGAAGTATGTTAGACTTAAGTGTGTTTGTCACGTGTTTTATGATGCTCTCTTTTGTGCTTCAATTCTTGTCTTTCATGTGAGCATCATTGAAATTATCAATGCCTAGCTAGGGGCGTTAAACGATAGCGCTTGTTGGGAGGCAACCCAATTTTATTTCTGTTCCTTGCTTTTTTTGTCCTGTTTAGTAATAAATAAATCATATATCCTCTGTTATGATTGTGTTTTTATGTTTCAATTAGTGTTTGTGCCAAGTAAAGCCTTTAGGATCTTCTTGGGTGATAGTTGTTTGATCTTGCTGAAAAAGACAGAAACTTTGTGCTCACGAAAATAATTGTTAAAATTCACCAGAACGTGACAAAATACCAATTCTTTCTGAAGTAGATCAATATGAAAATTATCCAGGTTGTCCTAGTTTTTCAGGATTTTTGGAGTTACAGAAGTATTTGAAACCTACAGATTACTACAGACTGTTCTGTTTTCCACAGATTCTGTTTTTCGTGTGTTGTTTGCTTATTTTGATGAATCTATGGCTAGTATCGGGGGGTATGAACCATAGAGAAGTTGGAATAAAGTAGGTTTAACACCAATATAAATAAAGAATGAGTTCATTACATTACCTTAAGGTGGTGATTTGTTTTCTTATACTAACGGAGCTCATGAGATTTTCTGTTGAGTTTTGTGTTGTGAAGTTTTCAAGTTTTTGGGTAAAGATTTGATGGATTTTGGAACAAGGAGTGGCAAGAGCCTAAGCTTGGGGATGCCCAAGGCACCCCAAGGTAAAATCCAAGGACAACCAAAAGCCTAAGCTTGGGGATGCCCCGGAAGGTATCCCCTCTTTCGTCTTCGTTTATCGGTAACTTTACTTGAGGCTATATTTTTATTCACCACATGATATGTGTTTTGCTTGGAGCGTCTTGTATGATTTGAGTCTTTGCCTTTTAGTTTACCACAATCATCCTTGCTGTATACAACTTTTGGGAGAGATACACATGAATCGGAATTTATTAGAATACTCTATGTGCTTCACTTATATCTTTTGAGCTAGATAATTTTGCTCTAGTGCTTCACTTATATTTTTTAGAGCACGGTGGTGGTTTTATTTTGTAGAAATTATTGATATCTCATGCTTCACTTATATTATTTTGAGAGTCTTTTAGAACAGCATGGTAATTTGCTTTGGCTATAAAATTAGTCCTAATATGATAGGGATTCAAGATGGGTATGATAAAAACTTTCATATAGAGTGCATTGAATACTATGATACTTGAAAGATGTTTTGAGATATAAATGTGGTAATGTAAGAGTCATGCTAGTTGGGTAATTGTGAAATTGAGAAATACTTGTGTTAAAGTTGGCAAGTCCCGTAGCATGCACGTATGGTAAACGTTGTGTGACAAATTTGAAGCATGGGGTGGTCTTTGAGTGCTTTCCTTATGAGTGGCGGTCAGGGACGAGCGATGGTCTTTTCCTACCAATCTATCCCTCTAGGGGCATGCGTAGTAGTACTTTGCTTCGAGGGCTAATAAACTTTCACAATAATTATATGAGTTCTTTATGACTAATGTGAGTCCATGGATCATATACGCACTCTTACCTTTCCACAATTTGCTAGCCTCTACGGTACCGTGCATTTCCCTTTCTCACCTTGATAGTTGGTGCAGACTTCGCCAGTGCATCCAAACCCCGTGATACGATACGCTCTATAACACATAAGCCTCCTTATATCTTCCTCAAAACAGCCACCATACCTACCTATTATGGCATTTCCATAGCCATTCCGAGATATATTGCCATGCAACTTTCCACCGTTCCTTTTATTATGACACACTCCATCATTGTCATATTGCTTTGCATGATCATGTAGTTGACATCGTATTTGTGGCAAAGCCACTTTCATAATTCTTTCATACATATCGCTCTTGATTCATCGCATATCCCGGTAAACCGCCGTAGGCATTCACATAGAGTCATATTTTTTTCTAGTATCGAGTTGTAACATTGACTTATGAGTTAATAAAAGTGTGATGATCATCATTATTAGAGCATTGTCCCATGTGAGGAAATTATGGAGACTATGAAATAAAAAAGAGAGGCCAAAGAAGCCCAAACAAAAAAAATGAGAGAAAAAGAGAGAAGGGACAATGTTACTATCCTTTTTCCACACTTGTGCTTCAAAATAGCACCATGATCTTCATGATAGAGAGTTTCTTATTTTGTCACTTTCATATACTAGTGGGAGTTTTTTATTATAGAAGTTGGCTTGTATATTCCAATGATGAGCTTCCTCAAAATGCCCTAGGTCTTCGTGAGCAAGCAAGTTGGATGCACACCCACTTAGTTTCTTTAGATGAGCTTTCATACAATTATAGCTCTAGTGCATCCGTTGCATGGCAATCCCTACTCCTCGCATTGACATCAATTGATGGGCATCCCCATAGCCCGTTGATTAGCCGCGTCAATGTGAGACTTCCTCTTTTTTTGTCTTCTCACATAACCCCCATCATCATATGCTATTCCACCTATAGTGCTATATCCATGGCTTGCGCTCATGTACTATGTAAGGGTTGAAAAGGTTGAAGCGCGTTAAAAAGTATGAACCAATTGCTCGGCTTGTCATCGGGGTTATGCATGATGGGAGCATTTTGTGTGACGAAAATGAAGCATGGCCAAACTATATGATTTTGTAGGGATAAGCTTTCTTTGGCTATGTTATTTTGGTAAGACATAATTGCTTGGTTAGCATGCTTGAAGTATTACTATTTTTATGTCAATATTAAACTTTTATCTTGAATCCTTTGGATCTGAACATCATGCCACAATAAAGAGATTTACATTGAAAATTATGTTAGGGAGCATTCCACATCAAAAAATCTGTTTTTATCATTTACCTACTCGAGGACAAGCAGAAATTAAGCTTGGGAATGCTTGATATGTCTCCAATGTATCTATAATTTTTGATTGTTCCATGCTATTATATTATCTATTTTGGATGTTTAATGGGCTTTAATATACCTTTTTATATTATTTTTGGGACTAACCTATTAACCGAAAGCCCAGTGCAAATTGCTGTTTTTTGCCTATTTCAGTGTTTCGCAGAAAAGGAATATCAAACGGAATCCAAACGGAATGAAACCTTCACGAGGATCGTTTTTGGAACAAACGCAATCCAGGAGACTTGGAGTGCACGTCAAGGAAGCAGTGAGGAAGCCACGAGGCAGGAGGGCGCGCCCCCACCCTCGTGGGCCCCTCATAGCTCCACCGACCTACTTCTTTCGCATATATATACTCTTATACCCTGAAACCTTCAGGGAGAGCCACGAAACACCTTTTCCACCGCCGCAACCTTCTGTACCCGTGAGATCCCATCTCGGGGCCTTTTTCAGCGATCTTCCGGAGGGGGATTCGATCACGGAGGGCTTCTACATCAACACCATAGCCTCTTAGATGATGTGTGAGTAGTTTACCACAGACCTTTGGGTCCATAGTTATTAGATAGATGGCTTCTTCTCTCTTTTTGGATCTCAATACAATGTTCTCCCCCTCTCTCGTGGAGATCTATTCGGTGTAATCTTCTTTTGCGGTGTGTTTGTTGAGACCGATGAATTGTGGGTTTATGATCAAGTTTATCTATGAACAATATTTGAATCTTCTCTTAATTCTTTTATGCATGATTTGATATCTTTGCAAGTCTCTTTGAATTATCGGTTTAGTTTGGCCTACTAGATTGATCTTTCTTGCAATGGGAGAAGCGCTTAGCTTTGGGTTCAATCTTGCGGTGCTCGATCCTAGTGACAGAAAGGGAAACGACATGTATTGTATTGTTGCCATCGAGGATAAAAAGATGGGGTTTATATCATATTGCTTGAGTTTATCCCTCTACATCATGTCATCTTGCCTAATGCGTTACTCCGTTCTTATAAACTTAATACTCTAGATGCATGCTGGATAGTGGTCGATGTGTGGAGTAATAGTAGTAGATGCAGAATCGTTTCGATTTACCTGTCATGGACGTGATGCCTATATTCATGATCATTGCCTTAGATATCATCATAACTATGCTTTCTATCAATTGCTCGGCAGTAATTTGTTCACCCACCGTAATACATGCTGTCTTGAGAGAACCCACTAGTGAAACCTATGGCCCCCGGGTCTACTTTACATCATAGAAGTTTCCAATCTACAATTCTAGTTTACTATTTATTTTGCAATCTTTGTTTTCCAATCTATACCATTTTTTTTATCTTTTTATCTTTATCAGATCTCACTTTTGCAAGTGGCCGTGAAGGGATTGACAACCCCTTTTATCACGTTGGTTGCAAGGTTTTTATTTGTTTGTGTAGGTACTAGGCGATTTGCATGTAGTCTCCTACTGGATTGATACCTTGGTTCTCAAAAACTGAGGAAAATACTTACCCTACTTTGCTGCACCACCCTTTCCTCTTCAAGGGAAAACCAACGCATGCTCAAGAGGTAGCAACATGCATTAAAGTATACATACCTCTTGGAAGACTGTGACGTCTCCGCAATACTCCCGGTCCCTTTTCGTTTTGAACGACGGCCTTGTGTAGGGGCCGCCCTCGAGGAGATACGGTCCCTAGAGCGCCAATCTTGTTAAAATCCGGATAAGTACAATAGCTAAGGATGCAGATGAGGATCTCTTCTTAGGAAGCCTCTAGATACTCACAATGCAGAATGGGTAAAGGCGAGGGTAGTCGGCGGTGATGGCCACTTCCGAACCGTCAAAGCTCGCCTGATAGAATACCCCATCATCGAATTATATATATATATATTCGGATCCTCGCAAAAGCCAGGATCTTCATCACGATTATGATCCTCCGGCTGGGGAGCAGGACAGTGGACGTCCTCGGTCATCCTCCTCCATGACTAGTTAATGGCAACAAAAAGTAAATTCGATTAGTGTCTGCAATGCAATGAAATAAGCATAGACGATCGAGATCATGCCCATTAAATAGGGGTGTACATGGAATAAGCCTCCCGACAGCTTAACCGGAGAAAATCTTCTTTTTCGCTGTTGTACAGATTAGCCAAAATTGAAGCCAGTTCGGCTGGGGTGTCCGGACCCAACCGTCTGTAACGGGACGCATCGTCTTCTCCATTGTAACACCATAAGGGAGTTACTTTGGATTGGAGAGGCTGCATGCACCTCTTTATTGCAATCGCCATGACCTCAACTATCGAGAGTTCGGAGTGGGCGAGCAGCCCGACCTTGCTGACCAACCTCTTTATCTCCGCACTGTCCTCTTCCCTGGAACTTCAGGGTTGCCAGTTGAGGTGCTTCTTTAGAGGAGTGCTAGAAAATTCAGGGAGGTCGCGCCTGACTGGATCCGGCAGCGGAACATCGTCCATATAGAACCACTCTGAAGACCACTGCGGGTATGCCTCTTAGTGTTCCTACAGGGTATCCGAATCTGGCAATACACCATACTTTGGCACCGCCCACTTCAAATATGGAACCCCCTTGGTGGCGGGGAACGAGGTAGAAGAATTTCCTCCATAATCCAAAATGGGCCTCGATGCCTAGGAATAGCTCGCAGAGGGCAACAAAGCCTGAGATGTGCAAAATCGAACCTGGGGTGAGGTTGTGCAGTTGGATGCCATAAAATTCCAAAAACCCCCGGAGGAAGGGATGGATTGGAAATCCCAGGCCCCACAATAGAAATGGGATGAAGCACACCCTCTCCTCCTTATTTGGGTTGGGGAAGTCCTCAGCCATCGCATCATGGCCTATTGAATATAATCCCGCTCGAACAGGAACTAGATCTGCGAGGGGGAGGTAGCCCTGCGTTTGGAGACGACTTAGTTGAAGATGTGGCACGGAGAAACTCTGCCAATCACCCTCTTGAGGGCCATGGGGGTGCGAAGAGGAGACTGGGATGCCGGCCATGATGGAAGGCTTTGTTTGTGGATAGACTTGGCCGTTTTTCTTCTGTGCGGTGTGAGATGGCATTTGGAGATCCATATCTCCTTATATTGGTGCCATCCGAGCGTGGTGAAGGGCTTATTTGTGAAAAAACATGGATCGTTCGTATTTTCCCGGCGCGCGAAAATAAAAGATGGAATCATAGAAGACATTGAGGTTATCGCCGGATTGTCATTGGTCCGGATTATAATGAAGAACCCTCCTTGCAAAGCCGAAGACATGGGTCGAGTATTACATCGTCATTTAAGGCAAGTTCGGGGGCTACTAAGGGAGTCCTGGATTATGGGGTCCTCGGGTGTCCGAGCTGTGTGGCATGGGCCGGACTGATGGGCCATGAAGATACACGATAGAAGGCCTTCCCCCGTGTCTGGGTGGGACTCTCCTTTCCGTGGATGGCAAGCTTAATGTCTGGATGTGTAGTTTCCTTTCTTCGTAAACCGACTCTGTACAACCCTAGGCACCTCTGATGTCTATATAAACCGGAGGGTTTAGTCCGTAGAGGCTATCACAGATCATATAGGCTAGACATCTAGGGTTTTGTTTTGAGTTGTGGTATTCGAGTTGCTTCAATGTCGAGTGTTGATTCCATACCATTTCCTAAGCGGTGTTCTCATATTTCTATGGGAGTACTAATCCTTTTGATCATGTGGAATCGTCATGCCAATTATTTTCCAACCGGCGTGCTTCTCTTCAAGTTAATTCGACCCCTTCAACATTTGCAGCTTCAATTATCAGTTTTCTCAACGGTGTTCATTCCATCCATCAACGTTGCCTTTGTTTTCCCACCCTCCCACCCTTTTTTTTCATGGAGCTAGAATCCTTAATCAAGTATCCATTTTATTGAGTGAAGTCTATTCATTATTTTCCTTTAATGTTTTTACCCGGTGTTTCTTATGAAGATGCAAAGGGAGCTTCAAGTTCGTCATTCTTCACTTATTTCTTCACCGTGGATTAATTTCAAGCTTCGGTGTTGATCATATCTCTTCCTTTTGTTTCACATATTTTCCCATGTGAATTTCTTATCCAAGGCTCTCTTATTTATTCACCTCTCCCAGTTCATATCTGGAGTGTTGAAGATATCTCGGAAGATTCGCGTTTCCATTCTCAACCCGTTCAAGTTATATTGAGGTTATTATCTCATTCAATCCATTTAATTCAATCGGTGCAATCTTTCTTTTAAAATCATTCAAAGGTATTTCCTTTTGAGTAGGCCCTAACCCACAAGTCTTTTCCCAGGATCTTATTGTTGGGGAACGTAGTAATTTCAAAAAAAAATCCTATGCACATGCAAGATCATGGTGATGCATAGCAACGAGAGGGGAGAGTGTCGTCCACGTACCCTCGTAGACTGTTAAGCGGAAGCGTTATAAAAACGTGGTTGATGTAGTCGTACGTCTTCACGATCGACCGATCCTTAGCACCGAACATATGACACCTCCGCGTTCAGCACACGTTCAACTCGGTGACGTCCCGCGAACTCAGGATCCAGTAGAGCTCGAGGAAGAGTTTCTTCACCACGACGGCGTGGTGTCGATGTTTATGAAGCTACCGACGCAGGGCTTCGCCTAAGCACCTCTACGATATAACCGAGGTGGATTATGGTGGAGGGGGGCACCGCACACGGCTAAGAGATCAACAGATCAATTGTTGTGTCTTTGGGGTGCCCCCTGCCCCCGTATATAAAGGGGGAGGAGGAGAGGGCCGCCAAGGGAGAGGTGCGCCCAAGGGGGGGCAATCCTACTCCAAGTAGGTTTGTCCCCCCTTTCCTATTCCAAGAAGGAGAAGGGGGAAGGAGGAGGTGGAGAGAAGGAAGGAGAGGGGGGCCGCCACCCCTTCCGCTTGTCCAATTCGGATTGGGGCAAGGGGGGTCGCGCACCAGCTCCTGGCTGCCCTCTCTCTTCTCCACTAAGTCCCATTAGGCCCAATAGCTTCCCGGTGGGGGGGGGGGGGTTCCGGTAACCCCCGGTACTCCGGTATATGTCCGAAACCTCCTAGAACCCTTCCGGTGTCCGAACATAGTCATCCAATATATCGATCTTTACGTCTCGACCATTTTGAGACTCCTCGTCAAGTCCGTGATCATATCCGGGACTCCGAACTACCTTCGGTACATCAAAACACAAAAACTCATAATACCAATCATCACAGAACTTTAAGCGTGCGGACCCTACGGGTTCGAGAACTATGTAGACATGACTGAGACACGTCTCCGGTCAATAACCAATAGCGGAACCTAGATGCTCATATTGGTTCCTACATATTCTACAAAGATCTTTATTGGTCAAACCGCATAATAATATATGTTGTTCCCTTTGTCATCGGTAAGTTACTTGCCCGAGATTCGATCGTCGGTATCTCAATACCTAGCTCAATCTCGTTACTGGCAAGTCTCTTTACTCATTCTGTAATGCATCATCCCGCAACTAACTCATTACTTGCATTGCTTGCAAGGCTTATAGTGATGTGCATTACCGAGAGGGCCCAGAGATACCTCAACGACAATCGGAGTGACAAATCCTAGTCTCGATCTATGCCAACTCAACAAGTACCATTGGAGACACCTGTAGAGCACCTTTATAATCACCCAGTTACGTTGTGACATTTGGTAGCACACAAAGTGTTCCGCCGGTAATCGCGAGTTGCATAATCTCATAGTCATAGGAACATGTATAAGTCACGAAGAAAGCAATAGTAGTAAACTAAATGATCATGTGCTAAGCTAACGGAATGGGTCATGTCAATCACATCATTCTCTAATGATGTGATCCTGTTAATCAAATGACAACTCATGTCTATGGTTAGGAAACATAACCATCATTGATTCAACGAGCTAGTCAAGTAGAGGCATACTAGTGACAATCTGTTTGTCTATGTATTCACACATGTATTATGTTTCCGGTTAATACAATTCTAGCATGAATAATAAACATTTATCATGAAATAAGGAAATAAATAATAACTTTATTATTGCCTCTTGGGCATATTTCCTTCAGTCTCCCACTTGCACTAGAGTCAATAATCTGGATTACACAGTAATGATTCTAACACCCATGGAGTCTTGGTGTTGATCATGTTTTGCTCGTGAGAGAGGATTAGTCAATGGGTCTGCAACATTCAGATCCGTATGTAATTTGGAAATCTCTATGTCTCCCACTTGGACTTGATCGCGGATGGAATTGAAGCGTCTCTTGATGTGTTTGGTTCTCTTGTGAAATCTGGATTCCTTTGCCAAGGCAATTGCACCAGTATTGTCACAAAAGATTTTCATTGGACCCGATGCACTAGGTATAACACCTAGATCGGATATGAACTCCTTCATCCAAACTCGTTCATTTGCTGCTTCCGAAGCAGCTATGTACTCTTCACATGTAGATCCCGCCACAACGCTTTGTTTAGAACTGCTCCAACTGACAGCTCCACCGTTCAATATAATCACGTATCCGGTTTGCGATTTAGAATTGTCCGGATCAGTGTCAAAGCTTGCATCTACGTAACCATTTACGACAAGCTCTTTGTCACCTCCATAAACGAGAAACATATCCTTAGTCCTTTTCAGGTATTTCAGGATGTTCTTGACCGCTGTCTAGTGGTCCACTCCTGGATTACTTTGGTACCTCCCTGCTAAACTAATAGCAAGGCACACATCAGGTCTGGTACACAACATTGCATACATGACAGAGCCTATGGCTGAAGCATAGGGAACACTTTTAATTTTCTCTCTATCTTCTGCAGTGGTCGGGCATTGAGTCTTACTCAACTTCACACCTTATAAGACAGGCAAGAACCCTTTCTTAGCTTGATCCATTTTGAACTTCTTCAAAACTTTATCAAGGTATGTGCTTTGTGAAAGTCCAATTAAGCATCTTGATCTATCTCTATAGATCTTGATGCCCAATATATAAGCAGCTTCACTGAGGTCTTTCATTGAAAAACTCTTATTCAAATATCCTTTTATGCTATCCAGAAATTCTATATCATTTCCAATCAACAATATGTCATCCACATATAATATTAGAAATGCTACAGAGCTCCCACTCACTTTCTTGTAAATACAGGCTTCTCCAAAAGTCTGTATAAAACCATATGATTTGATCACACTATCAAAACGTTTATTCCAACTCCGAGAGGCTTGCACCAGTCCATAAAATGGATCGCTGGAGCTTGCACACTTTGTTAGTACCCTTTGGATCGATAAAACCTTCAGGTTGCATCATATACAACTCTTGTTCTAGAAATCCATTCAGGAATGTAGTCTTGATATCCATTTGACAAATTTCATAATCATAAAATGCGGCAATAGCTAACATGATTCAGACGGACTTAAGCATCTCTATGGGTGAGAAGGTCTCATCGTAGTCAACTCCTTGAACTTGTCGAAAACCTTTTGCAACAAGTCGAGCTTTGTGGACAGTAATGTTATCGTCAGCGTCAGTCTTCTTCTTGAAGATCCATTTATTCTCGATGGCTTGCCGGTCATCGAGCAAGTCAACCAAAGTCCACACTTTGTTCTCATACATAGATCCCATCTCAGATTTCATGGCTTCAAGCCATTTTTCGGAATCTGGGCTCATCATCGCTTCCTCATAGTTCGTAGGCTCGTCATGGTCAAGTAACATGACCTCCAGAACAGGATTACCGTACCACTCTGGTGCGGATCTTACTCTGGTTGACCTACGAGGTTCAGTAGTAACTTGATCTGAAGTTTCATGATCAACATCATTAGCTTCCTCACTAATTGGTGTAGGTGTCACAGGAACCGGTTTCTGTGATGAACTACTTTCCAATAAGGGAGCAGATACAGTTACCTCATCAAGTTCTACTTTCCTCCCACTCACTTCTTTCGAGAGAAACTCCTTCTCTACAAAGGATCCATTCTTAGCAACGAATGTATTGCCTTCGGATCTGTGATGGAAGGTGTACCCAACAGTTTCCTTTGGGTATCCTATGAAGACACATTTCTCCAATTTGGGTTCGAGCTTATTAGGTTGAAGCTTTTTTGACATAAGCATTGCAGCCCCAAACTTTAAGAAACGACAACTTTGGTTTCTTGCCAAACCACAGTTCATAAGGCGTCGTCTCAACGGATTTCGATGGTTCCCTATTTAACGTGAATGCAGCTGCCTCTAAAGCATAACCCCAAAATGATAGCGGTAAATCAGTAAGAGACATCATAGATCGCACCATATCTAGTAAAGTACGGTTACGACGTTCGGACACACCATTACTCTTTGGTGTTCCGGGTGGAGTGAGTTGTGAAACTATTCCACATTGTTTCAAATGTAGACCAAACTCGTAACTCAAATATTCTCCTCCACGATCAGATTGTAGAAATTTTATTTTCTTGTTATGATGATTTTCCACTTCACTCTGAAATTCTTTGAACTTTTCAAATGTTTCATTAAGTAGATATACCCATATCTACTTAAATCATCTGTGAAGGTGAGAAAATAACGATACCCGCCGCGAGCCTCAATATTGATTGGACCACATACATCAGTATGTATGATTTCCAACAAATCCGTTGCTCGCTCCATTGTTCCGGAGAACGGCGTTTTAGTCATCTTGCCCATGAGGCATGGTTCACAAGTACCAAGTGATTCGTAATCAAGTGATTCCAGAAGTCCATCAGTATGGAGTTTCTTCATGCGCTTTACACCAATATGACCCAAACGGCGGTGCCACAAATAAGTTGCACTATCATTATCAACTCTACATCTTTTGGCTTCAACATTATGAATATGTGTATCACTACTATCGAGATTCAACACAAATAGACCACACTTCAAGGGTGCATGACCATAAAAGATATTACTCATATAAATAGAACAACCATTATTCTCAGATTTAAATGAATAACCGTCTCATATCAAACAAGATCCAAATATAATGTTCATGCTTAACGCTGGCACCAAATAACAATTACTCAGGTCTAAAACTAACCCCGAAGGTAGATGTAGAGGTAGCATGCCGACGACGATCACATCAACTTTGGAACCATTTCCCACGCGCATCGTCACCTCGTCCTTAGCCAGTCTTCGCTTAATCCGTAGTCCCTGTTTTGAGTTGCAAATATTAGCAACAGAACCAGTATCAAATACCCAGGTGCTACTACGAGCTCTAGTAAGGGACGCATCAATAACATGTATATCACATGTACCTTTGTTCACCTTTCCATCGTTCTTATCCGCCAAATACTTGGGGCAATTCCGCTTCCAGTGACCAGTCCCTTTGCAGTAGAAGCACTCAGTCTCAGGCTTAGGTCCAGACTTGGGTTTCTTCTCTTGAGCAGCAACTTGTTTGCCGTTCTTCTTGTGCCTTTGATCTGCATCTCCAAAGCACCGTCATGATCACCATCGTCACCGGCATGACACCTTGATCTCCATCGTAGCATCGTTGTCGTCTTGCCAACTATTGCTTCTACGACTATCGCTACCGCTTAGTGATAAAGTAAAGCAATTACAGTGCGATTGCATTGCATACAACAAAGCGACAACCATATGGATCCTGCCAGTTGCCGATAACTCAGTTACAAAACATGATCATCTCATACAATAAAATATAGCATCATGTCTTGACTATATCACATCACAACATGCCCTGCAAAAACAAGTTAGACGTCCTCTACTTTGTTGTTGCAAGTTTTATGTGGTTGCTACGGGTTGAGCAAGAACCGTTCTTACCTACGCATCAAAACCACAACGATAGTTTGTCAAGTTAGTGATGTTTTAACCTTCTCAAGGACCGGGCGTAGCCACACTCAGTTCAACTAAAGTTGGAGAAACTGCCCGCCAGCCACCTGTGTGAAAAGCACGTCGGTAGAACCAGTCTCGCATAAGCGTACGCGTAATGTTGGTCCGAGCTGCTTCATCCAACAATACCGCCGAACCAAAGTATGACATGCTGGTAAGCATTATGACTTGTATGCCCACAACTCGCTTGTGTTCTACTCGTGCATATAACATCTACGCATAAACCTGGCTCGGATGCCACTGTTGGGGAACATAGTAATTTCAAAAAAATTCCTACGCACACGCAAGATCATGGTGATGCATAGCAACGAGAGGGGAGAGTGTCGTCCACGTACCCTCATAGACCGTTAAGCGGAAGCGTTATAACAACACGGTTGATGTAGTCGTACGTCTTCACGATCGACCAATCCTTAGCACCGAACGTACGACACCTCCGTGTTCAGCACACGTTCAGCTCGGTGACGTCCCGCGAACTCACGATCTAGTAGAGCTCGAGGAAGAGTTTCGTCGGCACGACGGCGTGGTGACGATGTTGATGAAGCTACCGACGTAGGGCTTCGCCTAAGCACCTCTATGATATAACCGAGGTGGATTATGGTGGAGGGGGGCACCGCACACGGCTAAGAGATCAATAGATCAATTGTTGTGTCTTTGGGGTGCCCCCTGCCCCTGTATATAAAGGGGGGAGGAGGAGACGGCCAGCCAAGGGAGAGGCGCGCCCTAGGGGGGGCAATCCTACTCCAAGTAGGTTTGTCCCCCCCTTTCCTATTCCAAGAAGGAGAAGGGGGAAGGAGGAGGTGGAGAGAAGGAAGGAGAGGGGGGCCGCCGCCCCTTCCCCTTGTCCAATTCTGATTGGGGCAAGGGGGGCCGCGTGCCACCTCCTGGCTGCCCTCTCTCTTCTCCACTAAGGCCCATAAGGCCCAATAGCTTCCCGGGAGGGGGGGGGGGTTCCGGTAACCCCCGGTACTCCGGTATATGTCCGAAACCTCCCGGAACCCTTCAGGTGTCCAAACATAGTCATCCAATATATCGATCTTTATGTCTCGACCATTTCGTGACTCCTCGTCATGTCCGTGATAATATCCGGGACTCTGAACTACCTTCGTTACATCAAACACAAAAACTCATAATACCGATCGTCACAGAACTTTAAGCGTGCGGACCCTACAGGTTCGAGAACTATGTAGACATGACCGAGACACGTCTCCGGTCAATAACCAATAGCGGAACCTGGATGCTCGTATTGGTTCCTACATATTCTACAAAGATCTTTATCGGTCAAACCGCATAACAATATACGTTGTTCCCTTTGTCATCGGTATGTTACTTGCCCGAGATTCGATCGTCGGTATCTCAATACCTAGCTCAATCACATTACCGGCAAGTCTCTTTACTCGTTCTGTAATGCATCATCCTGCAACTAACTCATTAGTTGCATTGCTTGCAAGGCTTATAGTGATGTGCATTACCGAGAGGGCCCAGACAATCGGAGTGACAAATCCTAGTCTCGATCTATGCCAACTCAACAAGTACCATTGGAGACACCTGTAGAGCACCTTTGGTAGCACACAAAGTTACGTTGTGACGTTTGGTAGCACACAAAGTGTTCCTCCGGTAATCGGGAGTTGCATAATCTCATAGTCATAGGAACATGTATAAGTCATGAAGAAAGCAATAGCAGTAAACTAAACGATCATGTGCTAAGCTAACGGAATGGGTCATGTCAATCACATCATTCTCTAATGATGTGATCCCGTTAATCAAATGACAACTCATGTCTATGGTTAGGAAACATAACCATCATTGATTCAACGAGCTAGTCAAGTAGAGGCATACTAGTGACAATCTGTTTGTCTATGTATTCACATATGTATTATGTTTCCGGTTAATACAATTCTAGCATGAATAATAAAAATTTATCATGAAATAAGGAAATAAATAATAACTTTATTATTGCCTCTAGGGCATATTTCCTTCACTTACCCGACTCGTCTAATTTTCCCGGAGTTATTCTCAAATTCTTTTTAAAGTTTGCTGTAAGAATGAATGTCATCAGTCATATGTCTTTCGCTAAGATCTTTCCAATTCTTTTCATCGTTGGTCCAACCTTTCTGTTCCTCATTCCGGAGTGCCTCAACAATTCATGGTGGTGTTTCTCATCGTCATTCTCGGATTTTGAAGAACGAAGAAGAGTTCCTCTTAAATCCTTACTCGTTCTTTCAAAGATGCGTAGTTCAAGCTTGATGCCATCCTCTCATAATTGTTTTCGATTGTGAGGATTCTTTTCATACCCATCTGAAGCATTTCAAGATTTGCTTTCCTTCCTCGATCATTCGAAGGCCATTATTTCAGAAGATTTAATCGTTCTCAACATTCAGCTCTTGTCCACCAATTCTCCTAAATTGTTATTTCTTCATTCATCTCCAATTTCTTTTGATGTAAAGTACTCTCTAATCAGTTCATGATCTCCTCGTTATCTTGTATCCAAATTCACTCAAGTAGCTTCGTGCATTTTTAATGCTTCCCGGAGAGCCATTCTCTTTTCTTCATTCGTTTTCAATTTTTACGATGATTTGTTTAAGATTCCTCTTTGTTTGGTAACGTACCAAATCATTTGTCCCCTTATAATCCTACTGGTGGTTTATTCAACATTCCTATTCCTTTATTACCATATCATTTTATTCATTCTTTCCAATCCTCCTGGTGATTCCTCCAAGATTTCTTCATGTTGGAGCTATATCTCTCTTCAATCCTTGTAAAAGAATAAGTAGTATGTCAAATCCATTGCGTGTCATCAATTTAAGTTGGCGCAGGATAAACATACAATAAATATTATTCTTGTTTTCCTCAAGGTGATTTAATTCCTTCTCTGAGAGTTTGTTCGTGATGAATAAATTCTAAATCCCAAGTGCCTCATATTTTTTTCCGGGAGTTCCAAGCTCTCTCAATTATCTCGTCACGAAGCTCCAACTAAATCATTGAAAGACTTCAATCTTGTTCTTTCAACTTCTCTTTCTTTATATCATCCTTTTATTACCGGAGTCCTTCTAGAGTTTTCTTCATGGTGGATCATCAAGATTTATTTCATTCTCCAAGCGTTCTTCAAGATTATTGTGAGAGGTGAAGTATTCTTCATCTTGCATTTTGAAGTGCAATTCTTTATACCTTATCATTTGAGGTGGTGTTATGCAATCCTTGACAATTTCCCTTCGCGATTCATGATTCACAAGATATCAAGAATGACATATTTTAAATCCAGCATTTTCTCTTTGTTTAGGAGATCTTTTCAACCTATCAATCTCTTTGTTGGAGTTGTCTTGGTAAAGATTTCACGTAAAGCCTTCCATACGGAATGTTGCTATCTGTGGTGCTTATCAATGATTCAATTTTTCTCCTATCCCCTCGGCGGAAGAAGTTTTTCATCCCTTCATTGATCTCAACCTATCATTGTTTTTGTTGGTGGCAGACCTAAATTTTTGAGATGTTTTCCGTAAGCCCACAACAAGCTTATTCTTTTGTTGTTGAATTTTTTTCAACAACTCCGTTCAACCCTTCTCCTAAGGATGCTCATTCAAATTCATTTGAGGTAGAAGATGTTGTTCTTTTCTCCGTTCATTCCACTCCATTCTTTCATTTCTTTCGGAGGCATTGTGATGTTGCTCTCTTTGTCCCATCATCTCGTTTTGCCAAGATCATGTTCTTTTCTTTGCTTATCCATTTAACCGGAGTGTTGTGTACTCTTTTCAAGTTCCTTTCATATTATCAAGTCTTGCCTCTCTTTTCAACTGGAGTGTTGTCCGTAATTGTTCTTTCTCGATCCTTGTACATCTCGTTTCAACCGGAGTGCTTGCATGTAGTACTCATCCATTGTAACCATTTTCTTATGTCTTTCAACCTACAAGGTTCTTGTAATGTTCCGTGTTCCTTTTTGCTAATGGAGTGTTTACAATCTCATTCATCTCCATTGCATTCTTTCTTTCAATTTGTTCAACCTCTCAAGGTTCATGGTTTCACTCGTTTGTCAAAGAAGCAACATTGTTTTACCTCTTCCTCTTCCGCTTCTATCCGGTGCCATCCCTAGATCTCAGGACAAGATCCCTTGTAAGTGGAGGACAGTTGTAATGACCCGAGACCGATGCTTCAGATGCCTTCCATGTATTCCGAGTTTCATCGTGTGATTTGTTTTGTTTGTTGCATTCATCATTGCATCATTTGCATTGCATCATGTCATCATGACATCATTTTGCAACCCTTTTTAAAACTCTACTAAATAAATTGCATAGATCTTTCAATCTACTTAAATCGAGGGAGTGCATGTGGTGATTTCTCTTTATAACATATCCTCCCAATATTTTAGGGAGATATAATAAAATATTCCGTTAGTTTGGAATTAACCATAACACACTTGCAAATAAATCCCAATGCCTTCGTTATCTCAATTCTTGGTCTCCGACTTTTTCCTCATATTCTTTTATCATTTTATCGAGGCTCTTCCTAAAAATTCTCAACATTTTGGGACCTTTCCAAACACCCACTTCCTATTCAAACCATTTGAGTTTGAATGTAACCTTTTAGTCATGCCCACTTCTATTTTTCTTGGGTCCAGCTCATTTTTATGAGTCTGGGAAAATTAACCCTGTACCTGAACACTACCCATAACACTTCCTTTCTTCTCCTTTTATTCTTTGATATTTTCTATCTGGGAAATGAAAGAAGAGAAGTAAGGAGGCCTAGCAGTCACGACCAGTCCAATTTGGCCCAAGGCCTAGCCGCACCCTTGTCTTAACCCTAGCCCTTTCCCTCTTGTCCTCCCACACCGCCGCCACATGCATGCACACATTGCCAGGGAGAGGAGCTCCCTGCGCTCAAGCCCCAGCACCGCTCCTCTTGATCCGCCCCAGATCTTTGCCGCTGCCCTTCTCCGGCGACTGGACCCCGTCGGCGACCATCATCCTACCGCGCAGCCTCTGCGCCCTGCTTCTCCTCCTTCCTCTCCCTCCTTCTCAGCATCCATCTTCACCGAGCTTCATGCTCCATCCATGGCGTCCCGCCACCAAGTAGCCGCATGTCGTGGGACCTTCCTGCTGCTGCACCTCCGGTCATCCCTGACGTTCGCTGGCCTCCCCTAGCTGCTGACGCCGCCACCACCTTCATCCTCTGCTCCGACCACCTCGCGCGCCCCCTTCGCCTGCCTGCTCCCTCCTGCTCCTTCGACCTCGCCTTGCCCCGCGACTACGCCGCCCGGCAAGCCCGTGCTCCGGCACCGCGCCGCAGCACCCTTGTTGCTCGCGGCCACCATGGATGCCTGCAGGACGACGCCACCGTCCTCGTGCTACAACGCTACCACGCCCACCTCCTCAGACCTACCTGTCGGACCCCTACCCCGGCCCCATCTCCACGCCATGACCGTTCTCATCTGCTCATGGTGAAGCTCCTCCTGCAGCTCTGCTTCGCTTGCGCCTCCCCTTCCTGATCTCGACCTCGAGCAATTGCTCTTTCCATTCCTCGTGGTTAGTTTGGCAGTCCACCTTCACCTCCATGCTCCGGTCACGAACCTCCAAGACCACCATTGCAACATTGAGTCCTTTGCCCCGGAGTATCTCAAGTTCGTCTACACGAAACTGCCAAGTACCTCTACGCACGGATACGCCAAGACCGTCTCGGATAACGCCAAGTATCACGACGATGAGTACAACTACCGTCGACCCTCGAAAACCCCGTGGATGTCAAGTTACACACTACGACCCCAAACATCTATGGAATGTGTAAGACTGCGAAACGTGTACCACTACTTCCACTACCATCGCTGAGTACCACTACTTCAAATGACGACCGTGAACAACTACACCGTTTAACCCAAACCACCCCGAATGCACGCTTCGAAGGTAGAACCCCGAGACGACCGCCTGTGGGTGAATGCACGTGTGTTGTATGAGATGCTCGGTTTGCACCGTGTCTGAGTTGTCATTGCTCGGTCCTCCTCGTTTGCCATGCATCGACCCGTGGGAACTCGGTAATCGGGATCACCCCACTATCTCTAGCATGTTCCGTACATCCGCACACTTGCTCTTTTGCACCGGTATATCAATGAGTTGTCGGATCATTGGAATGTTGCCGTGGCACCATTTCCGTTGTCGTTGCCGTGGCACCCCTTTCGTTCCGCCACGGTGACAAACGCTTCTTAACATGCTCATGCCAACATTTTCTTATAATTGCATATAACTTGCATATGTCATCCGCATCATGATAACAACATTTAAAGATGTTTAAAATTGTTGTTTTCTTTAAATTGCTAAATGCCATGTAGGGATTTACCGGAATTGTTGTTTATTGTTTCCAGCCTCACTTAAACTTTCCTAGATAGGTAGTTCAATTATGCTTCACCTCTTGCCATGTTACCCACCATTTAATATTGTTGAGTGCCTTTAACGAGAGCGAACTAAATATTTGAATGTGGTGTTTGATCAATATGCAACTCGTTTCATATTGAGCTCCACTTAACTTGTAGTATTGTTTGCTGCACTTTGCCATGCCCTTACTTGTCGGTGCACAAAAGGAGGGGTCCTATTTTGTACCCCTTTACTTGTGCGCGGGCAATTGGAGCCATGCCTGCGGCCAGACCCAACGGGGCAGAGGAAGGAGGCAAGGCCACAAGACAACCAGAACAACGCCAAGCCAAAGGGTTGAAGAGCAGGAGGGCGAGGTGGACTCCCCCAGCAAGGCCCTTGCCAGGGCGGCCTCCACAGCCCCGGCAAGAGCCTTGACGGGGCAACTCGCCCAACACCAGCAGAGCCGCCACCCTTAAGCCCACGGGTTCCAACACCACCGACCACCTTGGGACCGAGGCTCGGGAGGCACCTCCATGGTGGCATGCTAATCTTTGTGGAAACCAGAAGCCCACAAGACTGGAGGATGACCAGAAGACAAAACAATCGCATGCCCCCTTGCCGAGGATACCCCCGAGGCCCCGACAAGGCTCCTTGCCGAAAACGCTCGCAAGGCCCCGGCAAGACTCTTGCCTAGGGCGCTCGCAAGGCCCCGGCAAGACTCTTGCCGAGGGCGCTCACAAGACCCCGGCAAGACCCTTGCCGGGAATATACGCGGGGCTGCGACAAGACCTTGCCGCCCCATCGCTGCCCTAGCTCAACGGCCAACCCACCAACTAAGGCTAGTACCCACGTGGCGGTACGTGGATGCTAATCCAACTAGCCAAACACTAGCGTGGCGGCATAGAAATCTTCGTGGAGACCCTACCACCACGCCATCTCAGTAGCCTGCCAGCTTACATGGTGCTGCATGCCTCGTTGGCCTGGACGCGTGTCAGAGCGAGGCGGAGCGGCGAAGGACGGGATGGGCCTCGTTGCTATCCGCAATAAAGCAAACGGGACACCTAAGGGCGCATTTAATGCGACTTGTCCCGTAATGACAGGCGATAAGCTTGTACACTATATACCTTTCCACCTCCTGTGTGCCACTATGGCGACCCCCTTTTGACTATAAAAGGAGGCCCGCGGCATACTAAGAGAGGATTCAGATCTTTTGGACTATGCACACACCACAGCTAGTTCAAGAGCTCAAGAACACTCAAACATACACCAAAGCATGACTAGGGTATTACGCATCCTTGTGGCCTGAACCTGGGTAAACGATCTTTGTGCTGGCTACTAGACTGACTCTTTGCACAACCCTGCGCCCGCCAATCGTAGAAGGGATCCCAGTGATTCCATATGTGTCGTTTCCACCGACATCTTTGGCGCGCCAGGTAGGGGCGACACAGCTGTGGAAATCTGGTCTGGTTGGAGCAGCGACTTCGTCGTGGTCGTCACTCCAAGGAAGAAGATGACCAAAGGGCAGCGTTGTCTGCAGATGCGCTGAATGCCCACGCAACGACAGAAAAGCTAAGTCATGCAAAGCTTCGAGCAATTCCTTTTTATATATAAGGTTATCGTCCTCGAAGATCTTGCCCTATGTATGGAAAACCTGCACGCAATGGGGCCCTTCCACTATTGGCAACACCCTTGCTCTGTTTCGAGTCTGCTCAACAGTTCGAGTGGCTGTGTCAAGAATGGCAGGGTGACCTTCTGCAATTAGCAATGCTCTCATTCTGTCTCAAGTCCGCTCGACAGTTCGAGCGGCTGCGTTAAGAGTGGTAAGGTGGTTTGCCTGGCAGCAAGCACACCCGGCAGGCTATTGGGGATCCATCCTCAAGGCGCCACGGCCCGGGGTTTATGCGCCGGAAAGCCTACCCGATTAACATTGGGTGGGCATACAAAGGGAGATCAAACGGGAAAATAACATGCATCGTTTCAAGGTACTGCAGAGTTATATTACATCAATTGTTGCTGTGGTTCTAACTAAAGATAAAATTATCTTGGTCATGAACCTGCAGCAGCGATGAGAAACGGGGTGCCTAATCCCAGCGCTGGCCCTCTACCCTCCAAACTCCATCGACGCGGCTGATGACGGGCTTGATACGCTCCTCAAGCACCGCGAGGTCCGCATCCTCCGGCAAGCTCTCCAGCGCGGTTTCAAAGTCGAGGTTGGGGTTCCAGTACGCCACCTTGGTGAGGACCTTGGTCATGGCACCCTGGCAAAGCTTCCGGGCCTCATTGGCCAGAGAGGCCGCTCGGTTGGAGCGGAACTGCTCCAGAGCTCCAAGAACACCCTCGAAGAATAGGGTTAGTTTGGCATTGGGACTCACGTTCGGCTCCGGGGCGTACCTCACGTTCGACATCCCCATGGTAGCCAACTGCGTGGTGATCCTGCCGGTGATGTCAGCAAGGCGGCTGATCCAGAGGTTTTCGCCCTTCACAAAATCCTCGTGGTTGGCGGCGTCATTCCTCCGCAGCTTCCTCTCGGCCTCCAGATCTTTGGTCAGGGTCTCCTCCCGGGCCCAGACCTTCGAAAGCGTCCCTTCGAGGCCCTCCAGCTTCAGCTTCAGGTCCCTGATGGAGTCATTGGCCTTGGAGAGCAGCTCGACCTTGCCGAGGACTGTGGCCTGCGCGTCAGCCAAAGAGACTTTGGCTGCATCCCTCTCCCCTGTCAGCTCCAGGACCTGCTTCTTCAGCCCGTCCCGCTCCACCTCCAGCTCGTTCACCTTGCCGGCCTGGACCTGGGCCTGGGCATTGAGTGCCTCCTTGTGCCTCTGCCCCAGCATCTGGGTTCGCCGCATGACAAGCTTCTCGACCTCCTCATCCTTGCCACGAAGTGTCGCGGTGAGCTTCTCCTCATGAGCGGCAAGGTCCTCCTCAACACGGCCTGGTGCTGGTGCCGAGTGGCCTCGTCCTTGGCGGCCTATGCTTTCGCCACCTCCCGGGCCTTCTCGATGTCGGCCTGCTTCAGGACAAGCTCCTGCTTGCGCTTGGCCAGCAGATCCTGGGCGGTCTTCAGTTCCTCACAGGCCTGGCAGAACCAAGCCTGCGTTTCAGCGACACGCTCCTCGAGATCCGCCTCTGCCTTGTCCACCGCCGCCATCCTGGACTTGGCCTTGTCCAGGAAGGCACGGTGAAGCGCCTGGAGCTTCTGGAAGTTGGCACTCATGGCCTGGAGGAGCCGCTCTTCCTGGGAACTGCCACCACCGGCGGTCAGTTCATCAACAACCTCAAGCCCGGCGGCGGCGAGCACCTCGTCATCAAACACCTCCCCCTCGGTGGGCTCCCTGGTGCTCGTCGTCCTTGGGAGATGGACGAACAGGTCGTCGCTCACCTTCAGGTACTTGCCCGAGCTAGAGGCAGCGGAGGAGGAAGGTTGGTCGTCAACCGCCCCCTCCTCGGCAGCAGCCTTGTTGGCCTCCCCGGCAGGCCCCTTGCCGGCCTCCTTGGCAGCGGCCTTGCCGGTCTCCCCAGCCGGACCCTTGGCGGCATCCTCAGCAGCACCCTTGTCGGCCTCCTCGGCGGTGATCTTGGCGGCCTCGGCCTCAGCGTCCCTGGCGACCTCCTCAATGACAGTGTCAATGTCCTCCCGGTCCGCCGGGGAAGGGTCTGGATACCCAGGAGAGGAATGAGGCGAAGCCAAGACCAAGGTTTCAAAAGAGGAAGCAAGAACAGGGACAGAAGGCACATAACTCACCCGTGCCGGGCTAGGAAGAAGTGGCCCTCTCCTCGCCAACATTAGGTGCCGGGACGGAGCCACCGGCGCCCGGGTTCGCCTCCTCCTCCTCTGTGCGCATGGGCTCGGTGCTTGCCACCCTTGTCGGAGACGCCCATCGGGGCGGCGTGGTTGATGGGGGCGGCATGTTGGGGGTGGCCTTCAGTGGCTCCTCCCGCTGCCGTCCTCCTCCTGCAACCACGACAAGGTCAGCGCCAAGGGATCGTACCCCGGCACACGTTGATGGGGAGCGAGTAGTGAACGCATGCTGGGGGCTGCGCCGGGGGCTGCTATCCGGGCTGCTCTCCACCACCAGCGGCGTACTCGAGGTGCCCGCCGGGGGCTGGCCGCCCGTCGAGGCCCTATCCCTCTTTGCCACCCTCTGGGCCAGCGTCTCCACATCCCTGCAAAGAGGAAAACAAGTCAAGAAAACCAGCGTGGTCTGAAGGAACGGAGATGATGAAGGGAAATATGCTTACTCATCCTCCGTCTTGTCTTCCGCTGCCTTCCTCTTCCTCCTTGGGCTGAGAGACCCAGGATCGAAGACGACCTCCGTGTCAACATCTGCGGGAGGAGGGGAAGGGGATGGAGTCCGGCGATGCTTGGACGAAGAAGAGGCAGTCGCTTTCTTCTTCGCCACCGCGGCCTTCACCACCTTCCTCGCTGCCACGGCCCTCGTCAGGCGCACGGACTACCCCTGGGCCTCTTGCTGCTGCTCGGTCCTGCCGGGCCAGACCGGCTCACCAGAGCTGGCCCGCCGCAGGACACGCTTTCTCCCTGTTTCCGGAGGGTCATCAGCCCCAGCCTGTTCCTCAGTCGACTCCTCGACCACATCTATGATGAGAGGGGCCCCGGTGCCTGCGCTGCTGGCCTCCCCAGCAGACTCTGCCCATCCGGCAAGCTCCTCCTCCTCCGCGGCCGCCTCGGCCTCGTTCTCCATGTGGCCGACGCCGCCAGCTTCCCTGGCGAGCGCCGCCTCCGCCGCCCTGGCAGCGATGTAGTCTAGCTCCTCCTTGGTGGTGTCCTGATAAGCAGTGGCTCATCACAAACATACCTCTTCGACAGGTTGTCAAAGAACTCCTGCACCTACTCCGCCTCCGGCTCGGCCCAACTTGGGTCAAGGTTGTGCGCGTTGAAGTCCGGCATCATGGCGATGATGTCGGTTTGGCGAGAGTTGTTGCTCAGCGGGACCACTCCCGCCGGCAACCCGCATAGAGCCCCCTTGACGGCCTTGCTGGCCTTCGCAGCCTTGCCGACTCTCTCAGCCCTGCCGTCATCACCTACATCGAGCTGGAAAAGCCTCTGACAAAAATGGGCGTGCCCATCATCGTGAAGTTGTGCTTCAAGCCAGGGTGAAGCCTCATGACATCGGCCGCGTTCCTGAAGAGCCAGGCCGTGCTCCCCTTGTTATGAAGTGGGGCGATGCGGCGGTGGATGAAATCAGCCCCAATCATCTCAAGGGTGAGCCTGGCCATTGTGAGGCGATGGATTCTGGTAGTAGCGATCTCGACCTTGTTGTCGTCGGCGTCGAGGCCGCTCCAGTCCTTGTGACGGACTGATGGGCTCTAACAAACTTGGCAGAACTCCTGTGGATCCTCCTCCTCGATCCATAGCCACTGGCCCAGCCACTCCTCCCACCTCTGCTTCTGGGCGCCCTCCGGATACATGCCCTTCTCCTGGGGCCGTGGGATCCAGGTGACACAGCCAGAGATGGCGCCCCCCACCTGGATGCGGGGAAAGAAGTAGTGGCAGAACAGAGCCGTGCTGGGAAGCATTCCGGCGAAGCCCTCGTAGAGGTGGGCGAAGAGGGCCATGCATGCCACGGCATTCGGCATGAAATCAAGAATATGGAAGCCGAAGGTGTGCATGACATCATTGAAAAAGTCGAAGAAAGGGGGGCAGAGCCCGCGGGAGAAGTAGTCAACGAAGAAAGGATACCGATTCGGGCCGGCCTTGGCAAAATCGGCAGGGATGATGTGCGTGGCCGGATGCCCCGTCGTCTTCGCCCCCCACAGAGGCCTGAAGTAGTCCCTGAGGTGGACCGCATCAACCATCGAGGGGAAGAAGGTAAGCTGCGTCCGAAGCACCACCGACTCGCTCTCCGGCATCTCCTTCTCCACGGCGTCCTTGGCCACTCCCTTTCCCTTACTGGTTTTGGGTGCCATGGCGGCCGGGAAAGAGGTGAAGAATCTGGAGCAGTGGGAGATTGGGGGCAATGGGGGCGCGCGGTGGAGAATAGAGGCGGGGGTTTCGGTGTTCTCCGCTTGAGGAAGAAGGGGAGGAATGGCGGTTCTGAAGTTAGAGAGACGCGGAGGGTAAATGAGTAGCACGCCCGCGGTTTCCCCTTTTTTATGGGGAAGGCACGGGCCGCCTCTTTACTATTTACTGTGAAGTGACGCATGAGGGCAGCAACTGCCCCCACGCATGACCCCCACATCACGCACGACCCCCACGTTGCGCATTCAACGCGGGTCATGGAGAAGTGCGACGAACGGAGGAATTACAGCAGTAAAACTCGGCCCCACGTGCCCGCGCACCGTTTTGGGCCTAGCCCAACAACGCATCGTGCTTATGTATGGCCCGGGGGCTCCTGCCGGTGAACAAAAGGAGGGGTCCTATTGGAGCCGCGCCTGCGGCCACACCCAGCGGGGCAGAGGAAGGAAGCAAGGCCACAAGACAACCAGAACAACGCCAAGCCAAAGAGATGAAGAGCAGGAGGGCGAGGTGGACTCCCCTGGCAAGGCCCTTACCGGGGCGGCCTCCGTAGTCCCGGCAAGAGCCTTGCCGGGGCAACTTGCCCGACACCTGCAGAGCCGCCACCCTTAAGCCCACGGGTTCCAACACCACCGACCACCTTGGGACCGAGGCTCGGGAGGCACCTCCATGGTGGCATGCTAATCTTTGTGGAAACCAGAAGCCCACAAGACTGGACGATGACCAGAAGACAAAACAATCGCAAGCCCCCTTGCCGAGGATGTTGTCGGTGTTCTGGGAACCGGGGTCTCCAGACTTGCTTGCCTGCGGCCCACGGCGTGGCTCTGCGAGCGGGCCCGTACGGCCCGTCTTCACCAACAAGCACCCAAGACCCTCGCGAGGCGGACGACACGAGACCTCCTTGGGAGCGCCCTCACCAGCCTAGCTCGTGAGGGGCGGAGAGTTCAAGGCAAGGCAAACCTCGCGAGGTTCCAGTGACGTGAGCCATGACGACCAAGGCCAGGCGGGCGCCAGCGCGCACAGTGTCCTTGTTTCCTCTTTGTTGCTAAGGAAGCAAGCGCAGGTGCGGAGTACCGAGGCGTCAAGCAAAGGTTTCCATATCAGTGCAACGAGACCATGACCAGCAGGACGGCAAGACGGAGGTCACCATGGAGCCCAAGGCGGCGTCACCACCAGATCCTTTTGCAGGCAAAGACTGCTTTTGTCAGGATAAGCTGTACTAGCTGTCCCCTTTCAAATTGGCCGTTGTTGGCTCCCTCCCCGCTCAATATTTGGGGAGAGGACCAGGGTGATGAGTACATCAATACCATTGTTACACCCACAGCCCCTACTGTTACATATACTGGACCAATTACTAGAGCTCGCGCACGCCAATTAAATTACCAGGTACTTTCGTTTCTTGGTAATGATTCTAATGTTCATGAGATTATGATGCTGCCTAAATTGGATACATTTGTTTTGCTTACAAATGAAGGGCCTAGCTTGGAGAAGGATGAACATTGGAGCAAGAACACGCATGGAGTTGATGGCATGCGCAAGGGGATCAAGAACGGAGTTACAAGTGATGATTTCAGGACTTTGAAGCTGCCATAAGGAGTGCATGAAGCCTTGGACGAAATATACAAGATGCCACTTCATAATATTCGTCCATAGGCTATTCTAGGTGCTGTGTCACCTTATTAATGGGCCAGGCCCATGTAATTTCGAAATACTTAAGTATAGGCTATTTTTAGAGTCCGTATGTGTGGGGAAACAAGAGTTAGGGTTGGTTTCGGACCCCACCCTCAAGGGCCACGAAATTCCCCCCTCTTCCTCCATATATACAGCCCTTAGGGCATCGTTTAGACTTTGGGTTTTGTTTAGATTAAAAGTTCGCCATAGCTGCAACTTCGCGTACTTCGTTTGTGTCCAACGACCAGACCAAGACGTCACAGAACCCCACCTTGATCAATAAAGCTTTCATCTTATATTCGCAATATCCCGATTGCAATCTCAGTTTCTTGCTTGTTCTTCGTTTGTTCGCAGGAAACAGACCCTCGTGGTCAGGTTGATCGTGCTCCGGCGTGGTCAATAACCCTCGGAAGTTGGTTTAGCGATTGCTAAGGCACGACGTCTCGCACGTTCGTAGTCGGATCGTCAAGGTCGACTCCCACAGAAAACGATAGCCACCATCTCATCGAAACATCGGGACACCTTAGCCTCTATCAAGTGGTATCAGATTTCCAGGTTGCTCGGTGAGATTTTACAGTTTTTCGTAGATTAGATCGAGTCTGTTCTTCATACCTACAGTCCACGAAAAAGCCACACAAAAAAATTAGGGTTAGTTCATCATATCCGAACCAATCTGAGCCTTTTCATAATCTTTTTAGGGTTTTTGCTTTGTTGAATTTGCGGTTGCATCGTCGTGTCAAGTTGCTGGTCTTAGAGTCTAGTCTTTTAGAGTTTCGAGTTCTGGTCATAAGTTGTCACGCCGCCGCCGCACCATCATCATCGCCCATCTACCACTTTTGCTTATCCGCCACCGCTCTGAATCCATATCCATATACCACCACCAATCCGTATCCATATACCACCACCAATCTCTATCCATATACCAACACCGCTACCATATACCACCACCGCTGCCATATACCACAACCATATATCCACCACCAATCCGAGTTCTTCTCATATTAGGTTTGTTCTTGAGATCAATCTAAATTCCGATTCGTGTTTCCTTGCCTGCGTAGGTCTCGGAAAAAAAAGTCTGGAGACCCCCGGGCAGTTTTTAGGCCAAAATTTTCAAGGGCAATTTTTTTCCCTATCCTATTTTTAGGCTTTTCTAAGTCTTTTGAGCCACGTGCCATCATAGTGATTTTTTGTCGCACTTTTTCGTCGTCGCTGCCCTGATTTCTGAAAAAAAAGTGAAAAAAAAAATTCGTGCCCATCCTATCAGTTTGACGAGGGAAGAGTTTTGAGACACTCGCCATTATAGTGATTTTTCGCAAAAAAAAAGAGGAGCGCAAAAAAAGGAGCGCAAAAAAAAGAGCGAAAAAAAGAGAATTCCAGAGTGTGCTTTTCCCTTATTTACGTGCAGCGCCGTGATTTTGTTAGTGTTCTAGGCTCACGTCTCTAGCACGGTCTAGCCTAGGACCAGCACAGTACCGTCGTTGAGCGTTTATTCAACTTTGCATCTCTGAATTGATTATTGCTGACCCTTTTTGCTACCATACTATAAGCCTTCCCAGCTCCACATACATCTACGTCGTGCGTTTGACTCTCCCTGGCATTCGCTCTATCCAAGCTTTTGAGAGTTTTGACTACAACGGTTGCCGATCACTGCCTGCTGCTGGGTAAGAACTGGTAAGAATTTGAGATTTGCTTGACGGATTTGTGACACCCGCCACCACCACCACTTGTTAGTAGTCTGTAGGATCATATTCTTGTGTGTTTCTATTGCTGCTAACCATGCCAGGATCACAAGCTGACGAGACTGACTGGGAGAACTTGACGAACAAGGAGCTTCATGATACGTTTCAGCAAATGATGAATGGACAGGTGCAAGATGTGATAAACAGATTTGAAGAGGCCATGGAGAAGATAGATGGCATGGAGAAGACGTTTGAAACAAAGCTCGATAACAAGTTTGCTGAATTGCTTTCGCGTTTTCCACCACCACCACCGGCTGCTCCTGCCGCACCTCTGCAACAACAGCAACAACACCGACTACCTCCACGTCGGGAAACAGCCCTCCGCCGAGCGAGCCGTGTCCCTCTTCAGTCGGGCCAAACTGCTGGTGCTGCTGTTGATACTTCTGTGGCTCCTACTGCTGATGTGGAGGAGGATGATTATGTGGGAGATTATGAGGATGAGGTTGATCAAAATCAGAACTATGTGCCACCACCAGCACAACAACCACCAGGTCGTCCACATGCAAATAATGGCAATGGTAGGGCTCACCCTCAGGTATGAGATCATGACCATCTCCCTAAACTAAAATTGAATATTCCACCATTTGAGGGTAGATATGTTCCTGATATATATCTTACTTGGGAGTTAGAAACTGAACAACGATTTACATGTTTACAATATCCCGAGGAGAGACGTGTTCCTGCTGCTGTTTGTGCTTTCACTAGTTTTGCATGTGTTTGGTGGTCTGAGCATTATAGATTATATCCTATTCCGGCTACTTGGGCTACTTTGAAAACTGCTATGCGTACTCGTTGGGTTCCACCATATTATCAACGTGAATTACTTCAAAAATTGCAGCGCTTAAGACAGGGAAAAAATTCTGTAGAAGAATATTATCAGGAATTACAAACTGGCATGATTAGATGTGGTATTGTTGAGGAGAATGAAGCTATGCTTGCACGTTTTATGGGTGGATTAAATAGAGAGATTCAGACGATTCTAGAGTATAAGGAGTATACTAATATCACTCGTTTATTCCATCTTGCTTGTAAAGCTGAACGTGAAGTGCAGGATCGACAGGCATTGGCGCGGACTAACTTTTCTGCAGGTCGACCTTCATCATGGACACCACGTGCATCATCTACTTCCACACGTTCTGCTACACCGGCGCCTCCATCGGCTGCCACCTCCAACCGTGATACAATAAAGCAGGCACAATCACCACTATCTGCCAAGAGCACACCTTCTGGGCCTGCAAGGAGCTCTTCTTCATCCATGGCATCAACAGGACAAACACATGATATGACGTTGCAAGGGTGGAGGTCATTATGCGAGAGAATGCAAATCTCAGCGTGTGATGATTGCTACTGAGGATGGTGGGTATGAGTCCGCCAGTGACTATGATGAGGAGACTTTGGCTCTTATTACACATGAAGAACACGGTGGAGATGATTCTGATCATGAGACGCAATACATGGCTACTGAAGATGCCGACATGTATGAATGTTTAGTTGCTCAACGTGTTTTGAGTGTGCAGGTCACACAAGCTGAGCAAAATCAGAGGCATAATTTGTTCCGTACAAAGGGAGTTGTGAAGGAACGTTCTATTCGCGTCATCATAGATGGATAGAGTTGCAACAACTTGGCTAGCATGGAGATGGTGGAGAAGCTATCTCTCACCACAAGACCGCATCCACATCCTTACTACATCCAATGGTTCAACAACAGCGGCAAGGTTAAGGTAACACGTACTGTGCGTGTGCATTTTAGTATCTCTACGTATGCTGATTAGGTTGATTGTGATGTGGTACCTATGCAAGCATGTTCCTTATTACTTGGTAGACCATGGCAATTTGATAAAAATTCTATACACCATGGTAGAAACAATCAGTATACTCTTGTTCATAACGATAAAAATATTACTTTGCTTCCTATGACTCCTGATTCCATTTTGAAAGATGATATTAATAGAGCTAATAAAGCAAAATAGGAGACAAATAAGAGTGAAAATCAGATTGTGGCAAAAGAATTTGAGCACCAAACGAAGCCTAATAATAAACCATCTACTGTTGTTTCTGAAATTAAATTGAAAAGTGCATGTTTACTTGCCACCAAATCTGATATTGATGAGCTAGATTTTAGCAAATCTGTTTGCTATGCTTTTGTGTGCAAAGAGGCATTATTTTCATTCGAGGACGTGCCTTCCTCTTTGCCCCCTGCTGTCACTAACATTTTGCAGGAGTTCGCTGACGTCTTTCCACAAGACGTGCCACCAGGATTACCACCTATTCGAGGGATTGAGCATCAAATTGACTTAATTCCCGGTGCTTCGCTACCCAACTGTGCACCATACCGTACCAATCCAGAGGAGACGAAGGAGATTATGCGTCAAGTACAAGAACTGCTCGACAAAGGTTATATACGCGAATCCCTCAGTCCTTGTGCTGTTCCTATCATTTTAGTGCCAAAAAAGGATGGTACATCGCGTATGTGCGTTGATTGTAGAGGCATTAATAATATTACTATTCGTTATCGTCATCCTATTCCTAGGTTAGATGATATGCTTGATGAATTGAGTGGCTCTACAATATTCTCCAAAGTTGATTTGCGTAGTGGATACCATCAAATTCGTATGAAATTTGGAGATGAATGGAAAACAACATTTAAAACTAAGTTCGGATTATATGAGTGGTTAGTCATGCCTTTTGGGTTAACTAATGCACCTAGTACTTTTCATGAGGTTAATGAACGAAGTTTTACGTGCTTTCATTGGATGATTTGTGGTAGTTACTTTGATGACATATTGATTTATAGCAAATCTTTGGAGGAACATTTGGAACATTTACGTGCTGTTTTTATTGCTCTACGTGATGCACGTTTGTTTGGAAACCTTGGAAAGTGCACCTTTTGCACCGACCGAGTATCTTTTCTTGGCTATGTTGTTACTCCACAGGGAATTGAAGTTGATAAAGCCAAGATTGAAGCTATTGAGAGTTGGCCGCAGCCCAAAACGGTCACACAAGTGAGGAGTTTCCTTGGCCTCGCTGGTTTCTATAGGCGTTTTGTGAGAGATTTCAGCACCATTGCTGCACCTCTCAACGAGCTTACAAAGAAGGATGTGCCTTTTGTTTGGGGTACCGCACAAGAAGAAGCCTTCACGGTATTGAAAGATAAGTTGACACATGCTCCTTTACTCCAACTTCCTAATTTCAATAAGACTTTTGAGCTTGAATGTGATGCTAGTGGAATTGGATTAGGAGGTGTGCTATTACAAGATGGAAAACCTGTTGCATACTTTTCTGAAAAATTGAGTGGGCCTAGTCTGAACTATTCTACTTGTGATAAAGAATTATATGCTCTTGTTCGGACCTTAGAAACATGGCAACATTATTTATGGCCCAAGGAATTTGTTATACATTCTGATCATGAATATTTGAAACACATTAAAAGTCAAGCAAAACTGAACCGTAGACATGCTAAATGGGTTGAATTCATTGAGACTTTCCCTTATGTCATTAAACACAAGAAGGGTAAAGAAAATGTTATTGCTGATGCCTTGTCTCGTCGTTATACTATGCTTTCACAACTTGACTTTAAAATATTTGGTTTGGAGACCATCAAAGATCAATATGTTCATGATGCTGAATTTAAAGATGTATTGCATAATTGTAAGGAAGGGAGAACTTGGAACAAGTTCGTTCTTAACGATGGATTTGTGTTTCGTGCTAACAAGCTATGCATTCCAGCTAGCTCCGTTCGTCTTTTGTTGTTGCAGGAGGCGCATGGAGGAGGGTTAATGGGACACTTTGGCGTCAAGAAGACGGAGGATATACTTGCTACACATTTCTTTTGGCCAAATATGAGACGGGATGTTGAGCGTTTTGTTGCTCACTGCACTACATGTCAAAGAGCTATGTCACGACTCAATCCTCATGGTTTATATATGCCTTTGCCTGTACCTAGTGTTCCTTGGGAGGATATCTCTATGGACTTTGTTTTAGGTTTACCTCGAACAAAGAAGGGGAGGGATAGCATATTTGTTGTCGTAGATAGGTTCTCGAAAATGGCACACTTTATACCATGTCATAAAAGCGATGATGCTGTTAATGTTGCTGATTTGTTCTTTCGTGAAATTATTCGCTTACATGGTGTGCCAAATACTATTGTTTCAGATCATGATACTAAATTTCTTAGCCACTTTTGGAGATGTTTATGGGCTAAGCTGGGGACTAAGCTGCTTTTTAGTACTACTTGTCACCCCCAAACTGATGGACAAACTGAAGTAGTCAATAGAACTTTGTCTACTATGCTTAGGGCTGTTTTGAAGAATAACAAGAAAATGTGGGAAGAATGCTTGCCTCATATTAAATTTGCTTATAATCGTTCATTGCATTCTACTACGAAGATGTGCCCTTTTGAAATTGTGTATGGTTTCCTACCTCGTGCACCTATTGATTTGTTGCCTCTTCCATCTTCAGAGAAGGTTAATTTTGATGCTAAAGAACGTTCCGAATTGATTTTAAAAATGCATGAGTTAACTAAGGAAAACATTGAGCGTATGAATGCTAAATATAAACTTGCTGGAGATAAGGGTAAAAAACATGTTGTGTTTGCGCCTGGAGATCTTGTTTGGTTACATTTGCGTAAAGATAGATTTTCCTAATCTGCGCAAATCAAAGCTAATGCCACGTGCTGATGGTCCTTTTAAGGTGTTAGAAACAATAAATGATAATGCATATAAACTTGAGCTACCTGTAGATTTTGGGGTTAGTCCCACTTTTAACATTGCAGATTTGAAGCCTTATTTGGGTGAGGAAGATGCGCTTCCGTCGAGGACGACTTCATTTCAAGAAGGGGAGGATGATGAGGACATCAATACCATTGTTACACCCACAGCCCCTACTGTTACATATACCGGACCAATTACTAGAGCTCGCGCACGCCAATTAAATTACCAGGTACTTTCGTTTCTTGGTAATGATTCTAATGTTCATGAGATTATGATGCTGCCTAAATTGGATACATTTGTTTTGCTTACAAATGAAGGGCCTAGCTTGGAGAAGGATGAACATTGGAGCAAGAACACGCATGGAGTTGATGGCATGCGCAAGGGGATCAAGAACGGAGTTACAAGTGATGATTTCAGGACTTTGAAGCCGCCATAAGGAGTGCATGAAGCCATGGACGAAATATACAAGATGCCACTTCATAATATTCGTCCATAGGCTATTCTAGGTGCTGTGTCACCTTATTAATGGGCCAGGCCCATGTAATTTCGAAATACTTAAGTATAGGCTATTTTTAGAGTCCGTATGTGTGGGGAAACAAGAGTTAGGGTTGGTTTCGGACCCCACCCTCAAGGGCCACGAAATTCCCCCCTCTTCCTCCATATATACAGCCCTTAGGGCATCGTTTAGACTTCGGGTTTTGTTTAGATTAAAAGTTCGCCATAGCTGCAACTTCGCGTACTTCGTTTGTGTCCAACGACCAGACCAAGACGTCACAGAACCCCACCTTGATCAATAAAGCTTTCATCTTATATTCGCAATATCCCGATTGCAATCTCAGTTTCTTGCTTGTTCTTCGTTTGTTCACAGGAAACAAACCCTTGTGGTCAGGTTGATCGTGCTCCGGCATGGTCAATAACCCTCGGAAGTTGGTTTAGCGATTGCTAAGGCGCGACGTCTCGCACGTTCGTAGTCGGATCGTCAAGGTCGACTCCCACAGAAAACGATAGCCACCATCTCATCGAAACATCGGGACACCTTAGCCTCTATCACAGGGCCTCTATAAATAGGATTAGCCACCATAGTAGGGGGAGGAACTCATTTAGTTCATCCTCACACCCACCAAGCACAAGAACACCTTGCCTCAGGAGGCTGTTCTTCCCCTTGTACTGTTCATCCCTAGCCCAAGAGGAAATCCACAACCACCACACCGGAGTAGGGTATTACACCACAACGGTGGCCCGAACCAGTATAAATCTTGTGTCCTTTGTGTTGCGAGTTCGTCGATTTAGCCCTTGAGATCTTAGCGAAGCTAGGGCGTGGATCGGTAGGGGGAGATCTTCGCGCGCACCCCAGTGTTCGAACCTTGAGGGTTTTGCCGGAACCCGAGATCTGACATTTGGCGCGCTAGGTAGGGGTGCGCTGTAGCTTTCCTTTGGTCGATCTACGCTCCGCCGCCACCTTGCTTTGCCCCCATGGCATGCATCTCGCTCCCGGCTCCGACGACCGGTGCCGACGGCGGGGCCAGGGGGCTCCTAGCCTTGGCCCCCACCCTACGGCAGGTGCAGTGGCCGCCCAAGTTCAAGCCGAAGATGCCGCCGTGCTACGACAGCGCGGCGGACCCGTCAGTTTTTCTGCTAGCGTATGAGGAGGATGTCCTCAAGGCCGGGGGCGATGATAAGGTCATGGCCAACTGGCTTCCCATGGCCCTCACTAGCGCACCGCACGCCTAGCTACTCAACCTCCCCGAATCCACGGTGGCATCTTGGGAGGAGCTGTGCGGCCTCTTCACTGCGCGCTACACGGCGCCGGCGCACCACGCGGTCGCGGCCCTCCTAGGCGGCTCGCAAGCACCACCTTCAGATCGTCATATCAAGATGTTCCTTCGCCAGATCAGCACCGTTTCCAGGTGCTCGGGGGCCCCGCCGGGCTGGGCCGCGCCAGAGGGCAACCTCACCTTCGATGCAGGGGACCACCCCGCCTCTACTGTCGGCTCGGGCATGCTTCCCATGCTTTGCACACCCCCCATCTGCAACGTGGCCATCACCAAGACCCTCATCGATGGCGGCGCCGGCCTCAACGTGCTCTTCATGGAGGCCTTCGGCCTTTTGCACTTACCGCTCGAGCGGCTCCGCCTCAGCAAGTCCTTCTCAAGGGTTGGCGCGGCACCGCCCACTCCCTGGGACAGATCCGCCTCCATGTCACCTTCGGCACGCGCGACAACTACCATACCGAGCTGGTTGACTTCGACATCGCCTGCATCGGCCTCCCTTACAATGCCATCCTCGGGTACCCAGCTCTGACCAAGTTCATGGCAGCAACCCATCCGGCTTACAACCTCATGAAGATGCTGGGGAGCAAGGGTGTCCTCACCATCAAGGGCGGCGCCAAGGAGGCCCTGGCGGCGCTCAAGCATGCCCTCAAGACTGCCGCGGCAGCGCAGCCCGCTGGCGCGGGCGCCAAGAAGAAACAGATGTTCACCCAAGACAAGGCAGAAACCAAGCAGGTGCCGGTTGATGAGGATGGGTCCTCGGGAGCCACCTTTACCATAGGTGCCAACCTCGACCCAAGCCAAGAGGAAGCGTTGGTGAAGTTCTTGCGCGCAAACAAGGAGATATTCACATGGGAACCCGAGCAGCTGGTGGGGATCCCGAGAGAGGTGATTCAACATCACTTAAGGGTGTGCCCCAATGTACGACCTGTGAAGCAGCGGGCGAGACAACAGTCCACGGAGAAGCAGGCCTTCATCTTCCAAGAAACCCGCAAGTTAGAGGCGGCGGGTGCCATTCACGAGGTTCGGTACCCCGAATGGCTGGCGAACCCCGTCGTTTCGTTGTGCCAAAGAAAGGTGGGAAGGAGCGAATGTGCATCGACTTCACCAACCTCAACAAGGCCTGCCCCCAAGATCCCTTTCCGCTCCCACGGATCGACCAGATCGTCGACTCCACCGCTGAGTGCGACCTGCTATGCTTCCTGGATGCGTTCTCAGGGTATCACCAGATCAAGATGGCGGTAGAAGATGTAGAGAAGACATCCTTCCTGACCCCATGTGGGGTGTACTACTACACTTGCATGCCTTTCGGACTACGTAACACGGGCGCGACCTTTCAGCGGTTGATGCACATCGCCTTAGGGAGGCAGCTCGGGAGAAACAAGGAGGCCTACGTCGATGACATTGTGGTGAATTCTCGGGAGGAAAGAACCTTGATCCAAGATCTGCAGGAGACTTTCGCGAGCCTACGCCAGGTGAACTTGCAACTTAACCCAGAGAAGTGCGTGTTTGGTGTCCCTTCCGGCAAGCTTCTGGGTTTCCTCATATCCCATAGAGGGATCAACGCGAACCTAGAAAAGATCAAGGCCATCGAAGATATGAGCCCACCGTAGACCCTCAAGGAAATGCAGAAGTTGGCTGGTTGGGTGACTGTGTTGGGGCGCTTCATCTCCAAGCTGGGAGAGCGCGTCCTACCCTTCTTCAAGCTGATGAAGAAGAAGGGCCCGTTCGAGTGGACCCCGGAGGCCGACCGAGCTTTTCAAGACCTCAAGAGATACCTGACCAGCCCTCTAGTGATGGTGGCGCCACGACCTCTCGAGCCCCTAGTGCTTTATCTTGCCGACATCCCGTACTCCGCCAGCGCGGCTCTGGTGGCGGTTCGGGAAGAGCACCAAGCCAAAGGCACATCGCACCGAGCTACGCCACCAGCCAAGATGACACAAGATCAGGAAGTTGCCACAAGAGCCGTAGCAGCATCAACAGAGGACCAAGCTCGATAGGACGACACCGCCGAGGTCCCGACAGGCGATCAAGCGTCGGGGGTTCGACTACCTCAGGAGACGCCCCAACTTCGGCAAGACACGAGCCTCACCAACGCGCCAGCTCTTGTCGAGCACCCGATGTATTTCGTCAACACAGTGTTGCGGGATGCAAGGGCACGATATCCCATGCCTCAGAAGCTCTTACTCGCGCTCTTGGTGGCCTCGTGTAAGTTGCGGCACTACTTCCAGGGCCACCCCTCAAGGTCGTCTCAGCCTACCCATTGGAGAGAGTGCTCAGGAGCCCCAACTCTGCTGGAAGGGTCACGAAGTGGAACATCGAGTTGCAAGCATTCCAGTTGGAGTACAGCACTACCAGGGTCATCAAGGGAGCCACACTCACTGATTTCGTGGAAGAATGGACGGACGCCCCGGCGCTTGAAATAGGCAAAGATCAGTCCCTCTCGCCGGGAAGTGAGGCGCCTGATGGCTGGGTCATGTATTTCAATGGTGTTTTCGCACACCAGGGCGCGGGGGCTAGAGCGGTGCTCATCTCACCCACTCAGGACAAGCTCTACTACGCTGTGCAGCTCTGCTTTCAGCGGGGTGAGAAGGTCTCCAACAACATCGCAGAATACGAAGGCCTCATAGCTGGCCTGAAAGCTGCGGCAGCTCTGGGGGTGAAGCGCCTCACCGTTAGGGGCGACTTGCAGCTCCTCGTCAACTTCTCCAACAAGCTATACGAGCCGAAGGACGAGCACATGGAAGCATACCTCACGGAGGTGCGCAAGATGGAGAAGCAATTCCTGGGCCTGGAGTTGTAGCAGGTGTCCCGTGGCACCAACAAGGAAGCTGGCGACATCGCCAGAAGGGCATCCAAGTGGCAACCCCAAGAGCCTAGCGTCTTTGAGGAGTGGCTCTTCAAGACATCAGCAACACCACTGCTTTCAAGAACAGCTCAGCCTCGGGAGGAACTCCCGCAACCGCCTGCCACAGGAGCCCCAGCCCATGGCCCAACCTCGGGAGCACGCCTACTCTTGGCGCTCGAGCCCCAGGAGGGATGCTAGACCAAGGAATTCAAGGAATACCTGATGGAAGGGACGTTGCCGGAGAAGGAGGAGGACACGGAGCGTGTGGCCTGGCAGGCCACAACATACTGCATCCAGGATGGTGAGTTATACAGGAAGCGACCAAATGACGTTTCACTTCATTGTATCTCCAGGGAACCGGGGAAAGAGCTGATAGCCGACATACACGGCGGGGACTGCGGGCACCATTCGTCCTCGCGAACCCTCGTCGGCAAGGCATTCCGCAGTGGATTCTACTAGCCTACAACGCTCAACAACACAGCTGAGCTGGTGAGGTCCTGCGAGGCCTGTCAATTCCACGCCAAGCAAATCCATCAGCCGACTCAGGGCCTCCAGACCATCCCACTTTTGTGGCCATCTGCAGTCTGGGGACTAGACATCCTAGGCCCATTCCCTCGAGCGCCAGGGGGCTACCGGTACCTCTACATTGCCATCGACAAGTTCACCAAGTGGGCGGAGGTGGAAGTCGTCCGCACCATACGAGCCAGCTCTGCGGTCAAGTTCACCAAGGGTCTTGTGAGCCGATTCGGGGTCCCCAACCGCATCATCACCGACAATGGCTCGTAGTTCACCAGTAATCTCTTCAAAACATATTGTGCTGACCTTGGAACGCAGATCTGCTATGCTACAGTGGCATACCCCCGGAGCAATGGACAAGCTGAACGCGCCAACGCGGAGGTCCTGAGGGGCCTCAAGACTAGGACCTTCAAGAAGAAGCTCGAAGCCTGCAGCAGGGGCTGGCACGACGAGCTCCAGTCCATGCTGTGGTCAATCGGCACCACCGCCACCAAGCCAAGGGGCAAGACCCCATTCTTCCTCATCTACGGAGAAGAAGCGGTCCTCCCTCACGAGGTCAAGCATCGGTCGACACGGGTCCTGGCGTTTGATGAGACGCAGCAGGACACCACGCGGGGGATGGACCTCGTGCTGGGGGAGGAACGCCGCTGCGAAGCTGCACTATGTGCGGCAAGATAGCAGCAGGCGCTGCGGCGGTACCACTATCGCAGCGTCCGCTCCAGGACTCTTGAGGTGGGTGACCTCGTCCTGAGGCGGGTGCTCTATAGGGAAGGGCTGCATAAGCTCTCACCCATGTGGGAGGGCTCGTTCAAGGTCGCCCATGTCTCTAGGTCTGGCGCCGCGTGCCTGGAGACGCAGGACAGGGTACCCATCCAGAACGCCTGGAACATCCAACACCTCCGGAAGTTCTACCCATGAATAAAGGCCCAGCGCCTGTGAAGAAGGCCCAGCGCCTGTGAAGATCGCCGCCCATGACACTCTCACGTAACAATGAGTGGGGCTGTACACGCCCCGGAGTCTCAGGAGTGCCGCCCTCGGGCCTCGGGGGCTCCCTCCCACGTCCAAGTGGCAGCACTTAGCTCCGCGCTGGTGGGAAGACTTGAAGACTAGACTAGGTGCCGGACGCGGCTTTTCATTTGCTTTCCGTAGTTGGCTCGCCCTCTTTCTATTGAAATTTGCTTCTGGAGTTCTTTGCTGATTTGGTGCTGCCGCCTTTTAACCTGTTTCCGGCTCCATTTTAACCTGCACTCTCTCTCTCTCTCGCACACCTTGCGAAGGGGCTAGGCAGGCGACCTCGCGAGCATTTTTCCTTTCTCCCTTTCTCTTCCTTTCGACTATTTTTTCGCGAGGCATCCTCGTTCGAGCCCATAAGCTGGCGCACCTCTCCTAATCCGTGCCACTCGGGGATCACGATACAAAGCGTTGGGTCGAGGATCGGGTGAACGATAAGCCTCCTAGCGAGTTTTTTTGCAGTTCCCTAGCACCCGCCAAGTCAAGGAAGGCCTTCACAGGCACTAGGATGCAAGTCCCTCTTGAAGAGGAGGCTACCTCAAACGTGCCAAGCTAAGTTACCTCTACACAAAATAATGACACAACACAGAAACAACAAACATAGCATAATGATTGAGATCATAGTTCGATACATGCCCCTTCGGGGCCCATTCTGGTTTCTTTTTGATGCACGAAGGAAAGGAAGAACAAAATAAAAAAGGCGCCTGCCCTACAACGGTCCACAGGGGCAGGCTCCTAGCGCCGTCCTGAGCTTAGCCGGACCCCTCCTCGCACTTCACGGAGGCGCGGCGACGAGATGACCCGCTACCACCTTCGAAGCGGGCATGGCGACGTGGAGGCTGGTCGTAACCACCACTGCTGGAGCTGTCGCTGGGTGAAGAGCCGCCATAGCTGGACGAGACACGATCGGCACCAAGGGCGGGTTCGCCCTCATCCTCGTCACGACCATCGCCAAGGCCGAGCACCTCCTCGTCGTTGTTCACCTCGGGGCAGCAGCCGGTGCGGCAACCATCTTCCCCAAACACCCTCACATAGAGGGTTGCATCACCATTGTACCTGAAATGGAGGGTGCACCGCCTGCCCAGGCCGCGCGCGCGGGCGAACGTCTGCCAACCGCGGACCAGAGCTATGTTTTCCACGGCAGAGACCTCGACCGCGACCCAAGAAGCCCTGCTGCAGCAACCGTCCGCCTGCAGCCAGAACCAGCCTGGACCAGAGGCTGGCAGCTCATCGACGAAGAAACGCAGGAGCTGAAGCCAGTTGCCGGCCGGGTTCTCCGACCAGACGATGAACTCCGGCAGCACCTCCGCCGAGTGAAAGCGCGGCCGGGGAGGCCGCGCAACCACGGCACGTCTCCCTTCATCGACAGGGCTGCCACAACCGGAGCGACCCCTGTGATGTCTACTACACAACCTTCTTCTTGTAGACGTTGTTGGTCCTCCAAGTGCAGAGGTTTGTAAGATGGTAGCAAATTTCCCTCAAGTGTATGACCTAAGGTTTATAAATCCGTAGGAGGCGTAGGATGAAGATGGTCTCTCTCAAGCAACCCTGCAACCAAATAACAAAGAGTCTCTTGTGTCCCCAACACACCCAATACAATGGTAAATTGTATAGGTGCACTAGTTCGGCGGAGAGATAGTGAAACAAGTGGTATATGGATAGTAGATAAAGGTATTTTTCATCTGAAATAATAAAAACAGCAAGGTAGCAAGTGATAAAAGTGAGCGTAAACGGTATTGCAATGATAGGAAATAAGGCCTAGGGTTCATACTTTCGCTAGTGTAAGTTCCCTCAACAATACTAACATAATTGGATCACATAACTATCCCTCAACATGCAAAAAAGAGTCACTCCAAAGTCACTAATAGCGGAGAACGAACGAAGAGATTATGGTAGGGTACGAAACCACCTCAAAGTTATTCTTTCCAATCAATCCGTTGGGCTATTCCTATAGGTGTCACAAACAGCCCTAGAGTTCGTAGTAGAATAACATCTTAAGACACAAATCAACCAAAACCCTAATGTCACCTAGATACTCCAATGTCACCTCAAGTATCCGTGGGTATGATTATACGATATGCATCACACAATCTCAGATTCATCTATTCAACCAACACAAAGGACCTCAAAGAGTGCCCAAAGTTCCTACCGGAGAATCATGACAAAAACGTGTGCCAACCCCTATGCATAGGTTTCCAATGTCACGAAACCTGCAAGTTGATCACCAAGACATACATCAAGTGTTCTCAAATCTTTAAAGACTCAATCCGATAAGATTACTTCAAAGGGGAAACTCAATTCATTACAAGAAAGAAGAGGGGGAGGAGAAACATAGGATCCAACTATAATAGCAAAGCTCGCGATACATCAAGATCGTGCCAAATCAAGAACATGAGAGAGAGAGAGAGATCATACACATAGCTACTGGTACATACCCTCAGCCCCGAGGGTGAACTACTCCCTCCTCATCACGAAGAGCGCCGGGATGATGAAGATGGCCACCGACGATGGTTCCCCCCTCCGGCAGGGTGCCGGAAAACAGGGTCCCGATTGACTTTTGGTGGCTACGGAGGCTTGCGGCGGTGGAACTCCCGATCTAATCTCTGTTCTGGAAGTTTTAGGTTACGTAGGTATATATGGGTGCAGGAGGTACGTCGGTGGACCGAAGGGGGGGCCACGAGGCAGGGGGGCGCGCCCCAGGGGGGTGGGCGCGCCCCCTACCCTCGTGAGCTCCTCCTTCATCTTCTGACATAGGGTCCAAGTCTATCCGGTAGGTTTCCTTCCAAAAATAACTTCTCCAGTTGATTTCGTTCCGTTTCGACTCCGTTTGATATTCCTTTTCTTCGAAACACTGAAATAGGCAAAAAAAAATAGCAAATCTGGGCTGGGCCTCCGGTTTATAGGCTAGTCCCGAAAGTAATATAAAAGTGGATAATAAAGCCCAATATTGCCCAAAACAGTAGATAATATAGCATGGAGCAATCAAAAATTATAGATACATTGGAGACGTATCAAGCATCCCCAAGCTTAATTCCTGCTCATCCTCGAGTAGGTAAATGATAAAAAAGAATGTTTGATGCGGAGTGCTACTTGGCATAATTTCAATGTAATTCTTCTTAATTGTGGTATGAATATTCAGATCCATAAGATTCAAGACAAAAGTTCATATTGACATAAAAATAATAATACATCAAGCATACTAACTAAGCAATTATGTCTTCTCAAAATAACATGGCCAAAGAAAGTTATCCCTAAAAAATCATATAGTCTGGCTATGCTCCATCTTCACCACACAAAATATTTAAATCATGCACAACCCCGATGACAAGCCAAGCAATTGTTTCATACTTTTAATGTTCTCAAACTTTTTCAATCTTCACGCAATACATGGGCGTGAGCCATGGACATAGCACTATAGGTGGAATAGAATGGTGGTTGTGGAGAAGACAAAAAGGGAGAAGATAGTCTCACATCAACTAGGCGTATCGACGGGCTATGGAGATGCCCATCAATAGATATCAATGTGACTGAGTAGGGATTGTCATGCAACGGATGCACTAGAGCTATAAATGTATGAAAGTTCAAAAAGAAACTAAGTGGGTGTGCATCCAACTTGCTTGCTCATGAAGACCTAGGGCATTTTGAGGAAGCCCATCATTGGAATATACAAGCCAAGTTCTATAATGAAAGATTCCCACTAGTATATGAAAGTGACAACATAGGAGACTCTCTATCATGAAGATCATGGTGCTACTTTGAAGCACAAGTGTGGTAAAAGGATAGTAGCATTGTCCCTTCTCTCTTTTTCTCTCATTTTTTTATTTTTTTTATTTGGGCCTTCTCTTTTTTTATGGCCTCTTTTTTTATTTGGGCTTCTTTGGGCTCCTTTTTTTTCGTCCGGAGTCTCATCCCGACTTTTGGGGGAATCATAGTCTCCATCATCCTTTCCTCACTGGGACAATGCTCTAATAATGATGATCATCACACTTTTATTTTCTTACAACTCAAGAATTACAACTCGATACTTAGAACAAGATATGACTCCATATGAATGCCTCCGGCGGTGTACCGGGATGTGCAATGACTCATGAGTGACATGCATGAAAGAATTATGAATAGTGGCTTTGCCACAAATACGATGTCAACTACATGATCATGCAAAGCAATATGACAATGATGAAGCGTGTCATAATAAACGGAACGGTGGAAAGTTGCATGGCAATATATCTCGGAATGGCTATGGAAATGCCATGATAGGTAGGTATGGTGGCTGTTTTGAGGAAGGTATATGGTGGGTTTATGGTACCGGCGAAAGTTGCGCGGTACTAGAGAGGCTAGCAATGGTGGAAGGGTGAGAGTGTGTATAATCCATGGACTCAACATTAGTCATAAAGAACTCACATACTTATTGCAAACATTTATTAGTTATCGAAACAAAGTACTACGCGCATGCTCCTAGGGGGATAGATTGGTAGGAAAAGACCATCGCTCGTCCCCGACCGCCACTCATAAGGAAGACAATCAATAAATAAATCATGCTTCGACTTCATCACATAACGGTTCACCATACGTGCATGCTACGGGAATCACAAACTTCAACACAAGTATTTCTCAAATTCACAACTACTCAACTAGCATGACTCTAATATCACCAACTCCATATCTCAAAACAATCATCAAGCATCAAACTTCTCATAGTATTCAAAACACTCATAAGAGAATTTTATTATTAATCTTGTATACCTAGCATATTAGGATTTTTAAGAAAATTACCATGCTATTTAAGACTCTCAAAATAATCTAAGTGAAGCATGAGAGTTCATCTATTTCTTCAAAATAAAACTACCACCATGCTCTAAAAGGTATAAGTGAAGCACTAGAGCAAATGACAAACTACTCCGAAAGATATAAGTGAAGATCAATGAGTAGTCGAATAATTATGCAACTATGTGAAGACTCTCTAACGTTTAATAATTTCAGATCTTGGTATTCTATTCAAACAGCAAGCAAAGCAAAATAAAATGACATTCTAAGAATGGCAAACATCATGTGAAGAAGCAAAAACTTAGGATCAACCGATACTAACCGATAGTTGTTGAGGAAGAAAGGTGGGATGCCAACCGGGGCATCCCCAAGCTTAGACGCTTGAGACTTCTTGAAATATTATCTTGGGGTGCCTTGGGCATCCCCAAGATTGAGCTTTTGTGTCTCCTTAATTCCTCTCATATCACGGTCTCCCTAATTCTCAAAAGCTTCATCCACACAAAACTCAACAAGGACTCGTGAGATACGTTAGTATAAACCATTGCCAAAACCTTATCATACTCTACTGTAGCAAATCAATAAAATTATTATTCAACATTGCATACTAAATGCCTCTGCATATTTAATAGTCCTATCCTCAAATAGAATCATTAAAGAAGCAAACATATGCAAACAATGCAAACATAACAGCAATCTGCCTAAACAGGATAGTCTGTAAAGAATGCTGCAACATCCATACTTCCCTAACTCCAAAAATTATGAAAGAAAATTCCCACTGTAGTAAATTTATCAGAGCTTAATATGCAAAAGGTTTTAACATTTTAGCACATTCCGACTTTTCTAGGGAATTATTGCAACAGCGGTAAACTTTCCGTTTTCAAACAGCAACATGTAGTCTTCGAAAATAGGCATAGTAAAGGCTATCAATGCCACTTTTATTGAAATAAAAGATGCAAAACATTGTTCTAAATAACAGAAATCAAATACTAACAAAATAAATTGACGCTCCAAGCAAAACACATATCATGTGGCGAATAAAAATATAGCTCCAAGTAAAGTTACCGATGAATGAAGACGAAAGAGGGGATGCCTTCTGGGGCATCCCCAAGCTTAGGCTCTTGGCTATCCTTGAATATTACCTTGGGGTGCCTTGGGAATCCCCAAGCTTAGGCTCTTGCCACTCCTTATTCCATAGTCCATCAAATCCTTACCCAAAACTTGAAAACTTCACAACACAAAACTTAAAGTAGAAAACTCGTAAGCTCCGTTAGTATAAGAAAGAAAATCACCATCGTAAGGTACTGTAATTAACTCATTCTAAATTAATATTGGTGTAATATCTACTGTATTCCAACTTCTGTATGGTTCATACCCTCCGATGCTACTCATAGATTCATCAAAATAAGCAAACAACACATCGAAAACAGAATCTGTCAAAAACAGAACAGTCTGTAGTAATCTGGATCAAACGTATACTCCTGGAACACATAAAATTCGAAAATAAATTGATGGACCTGAAGAATTTATCTATTAATAATCTGGAAAAAGAATTAACTAAATATCACTCTCCAAATAAAAATGGCAGCAATTCTCGTGAGCGCTAAAGTTTCTGTTTTTTACAGCATGATCAACAAGACTTTCCCAAAGTCTTCCCAATGGTTCTACTTGGCACAAACACAAATTAAAAGCATAAAACCACATCTAAACAGAGGCTAGATGAATTATTATTACTAAACAGGAGCAAAAAGCAAGAAACAAAAATAAAATTGGGTTGCCTCCCAACAAGTGTTATCGTTTAACGCCCCTAGCTAGGCATGATAATGACAATGATGCTCACATAAAGGATAGGAATTGTAACATAAAGAGAGCATCATGAAGAATATTACTAGCACATTTAAGTCTAGCCCACATCCTATGCATAGGGATTTTGTGAGCAAACAAGTTGTGGGAACAAGAATCAACTTGCATAGGAAGGTAAAACAAGCATAACTTCAAAACTTTAATCACATAGAGAGGAAACTTGATATTATTGGAATTCCTACAAGCATATATTCTTCCCTCATAATAATTTTCAGTAGCATCATGAATGAATTCAACAATATAACCAGCACCTAAAGCATTCTTTTCATGATCTACAAGCATAGAAAATTTACTACTCTCCACACAAGCAAAATTCTTCTCATGAATAATAGTGGGAGCAAACTCAACAAAAATAATTATCATGTGATTGAAAATTGAAATCAAGATGACAAGTTTCATTGTTATTATTATTCTTTAAAGCATACGTGTCATCACAATAATCATCATAGATAGGAGGCATGCTTTTATCATAGTAAATTTGCTCATCAAAGCTTGGGGGACAAAAAATATCATCTTCATTAAACATAGCTTCCCCAAGCTTGTGGCTTTGCATATCATTAGCATAATGGATATTCAAGGAATCCATACTAACAACATTGCAATCATGCTCATCATTCAAATATTTAGTGTCAAACATTTTATAGATTTCTTCTTCTAGCACTTGAGCACAATTATCGTTTCCATCATACTCACGAAAGATATTAAAAAGGTGAAGCGTATGAGACAAACTCAATTCCATTTTTTATAGTTTTCTTTTATAAACTAAACTAGTGATAAAACAAGAAACTGAAATACTCGATTGCAAGATCTAAAGATATACCTTCAAGCACTCACCTCCCCGGCAACGGCGCCAGAAAAGAGCTTAGTTGACGAGGTGTGTTAGTGCCGCTTTCCTTGCCTCCCCGGCAACGACGCCAGAAAAGAGCTTGATGTCTACTACACAACCTTCTTCTTGTAGACGTTGTTGGGCCTCCAAGTGCAGAGGTTTGTAGGACAGTAGCAAATTTCCCTCAAGTGGATGACCTAAGGTTTATCAATCCGTAGGAGGCGTAGGATGAAGATGGTCTCTCTCAAGCAACCCTCCAACCAAATAACAAAGAGTCTCTTGTGTACCCAACACACCCAATAAAATGGTAAATTATATATGCGCACTAGTTCGGCGAAGAGATAGTAGATAAAGGTATTTGTAATCTGAAATAATAAAAACAGCAAGGTAGCAAGTGATAAAAGTGAGCGTAAACGGTATTGCAATGATAGGAAATAAGGCCTAGGGTTCATACTTTCGCTAGTGTGAGTTCCCTCAACAATACTAACATAATTGGATCACATAACTATCCCTCAACATGCAACAAAGAGTCACTCCGAAGTCACTAATAGCGGAGAACGAACGAAGAGATTATGGTAGGGTACGAAACCACCTCAAAGTTATTCTTTCCAATCAATCCGTTGGGCTATTCCTATAGGTGTTCCAAACAGCCCTAGAGTTCATACTAGAATAACACCTTAAGACACGAATCAACCAAAACCCTAATGCCACCTAGATACTCCAATGTCACCTCAAGTATCCGTGGGTATGATTATACAATATGCATCACACAATCTCAGATTCATCTATTCAACCAACACAAAGGACCTCAAAGAGTGCCCAAAGTTCCTACCGGAGAATCACGACGAAAACGTGTGCCAACCCCTATGCATACGTTCCCAATGTCATGAAACCCACAAGTTGATCACCAAGACATACATCAAGTGTTCTCAAATCTTTAAAGACTCAATCCGATAAGATTACTTCAAAGGGGAAACTCAATTCATTACAAGAGAGAAGAGGGGGAGGAGAAACATAGGATCCAACTATAATAGCAAAGCTCGCGATACATCAAGATCGTGCCAAATCAAGAACACGAGAGAGAGAGAGAGAGAGAGAGATCAAACACATAGCTACTGGTACATACCCTCAGCCCCGAGGGTGAACTACTCCCTCCTCGTCATGGAGAGCGTCGGGATGATGAAGATGGCCACCGGTGAGGGTTCCCCCCTCCTGCAGGGTGCCGGAACAGGGTCCCGATTGACTTTTGGTGGCTACGGAGGCTTGCGGCGGCGGAACTCCCGATCTAATCTCTGTTCTGGAAGTTTTAGGTTACGTAGGTATATATGGGTGCAGGAGGTACGTCGGTGGACCAAAGGGGGGGGCACGAGGCAGGGGGGCGCGCCCCTACCCTCGTGAGCTCCTCCTTCATCTTCTGACATAGGGTCCAAGTCTATCCGGTAGGTTTCCTTCCAAAAATAACTTCTCCAGTTGATTTCGTTCCGTTTCGACTCCGTTTGATATTCCTTTTCTTCGAAACACTGAAATAGGCAAAAAAAACAGCAAATCTGGGCTGGGCCTCTGGTTAATAGGTTAGTCCCGAAAGTAATATAAAAGTGGATAATAAAGCCCAATATTGCCCAAAATAGTAGATAATATAGCATGGAGCAATCAAAAATTATAGATACGTTGGAGACGTATCACCCTGCCACCCGCAGCGGCGCCACCACGAGAACGAGGGGCCGCGGCGGGGGTCGAGGAGTGCTTGCGGGGACGACTGCATCCACGCTTGGGTGCTGGAGAGCCGGGGCCCTCGCGAGGGGCCTTCCCGTTCTCCGCGGCAGAGAAACTTCTCGATGGCGCCATTGGTGGCGGTGATGGAGCAAAGGGGAGAAGCAAGCAGAATGGGTAGAGATGGGTGACGGGGGCTCCGCCCCCTCCCATTTTTAGCAGGAGAAGGCCAACCAGCGCCCCCCACGATCACATGTAATGATGGTTTTTCCTTGCATGTCGCAGGGACTTGTCAAGTCGGGCAGTTGCCGAGGCAGCGTGGGGAAGAGGAGACGCCCATGTCCAATCAACAGCCACGCGTCGACCAAGGCCGCAGGCTATTGGGGCCCGCGGCGCTCCGCACTTGACCTTTGGCTTCGCCTCGAAGCCAAGCCCGAGCGCTCCTTGGGCCTGGGGGCTACTGTCGGCGTTCTGGGAACGGGGGTCCCCAGACTTGCCTGCCTGCGGCCCACGGCGTGGCTCTGCGAGCCCATACGGCCCATCTTCACCAACAAGCACCCTCACCAGCCTAGCTCGCGAGGGACGGAGAGTTCAAGGCGTGGCAAACCTTGCGAGGTTCCAGTGACGTGAGCCATGATGACCAAGGCCAGGCGGGCGCCAGCGCGCACAGTGTTCTTGTTTCCTCTTTGGTGCTAAGGAAGCAAGCGTAGGTGCGGAGTACCGACGCGTCAAGCAAAGATCTCCATATCAGTGCAACGAGACCATGACCAGCAGGACGGCAAGACGGAGGTCACCATGGAGCCCAAGGCGGCGTCACCACCAGAGCCTTTTGCAGGCGAAGACTGCTTTTGTCAGGATAAGCTATACTAGTTGTCCCCTTTCAAATTGGCCGTTGTTGGCTCCCTCCCTGCTCAATATTTGGGGAGAGGACTAGGGCCTCTATAAATAGGATTAGCCACCACAGTAGGGGGGGGGAACTCATTCAGTTCATCCTCACACCTACCAAGCACAAGAACACCACGCCTCAGGAGGCTGTTCTTCCCCTCATACTGTTCATCCCTAGACCAAGAGGCAATCCACCACCACCACACTGGAGTAGGGTATTACACCACAACGGTGGCCCGAACTAGTATAAATCTTTTGTCCTTTGTGTTGCGAGTTCGTCGAGTTAGCCCTTGAGATCTTAGTGAAGCTAGGGCATGGATCGGTAGGGGAGATCTTCGCACACACCCCAGTGTTTGAACCTTGAGGGTTTTGCCGGAACCCGAGATCCGACAGATGCCCTCGAGGCACCCACAAGGCTCCTTGCCGAAAACGCTCGCAAGGCCCCGACAAGACTCTTGTCGAGGGCGTTCACAAGGCCCCGACAAAGACTCTTGCCGAGGGCGCTCATAAGACCCCGGCAAGACCCTTGCCGGGAATATACGCGGGATCGCGACAAGACCTTGCCGCCCCATCGCCGCCCCAGCTCAGCAGCCAACCCACCAACTAAGGCTAGTACCCACGTGGCGGTACGTGGATGCTAATCCAACTAGCCAAACAGCAGCGTGGCGGCATGCAAATCTTCGTGGAGACCCTACCACCACGCCATCTCAGCAGCCTGCCAGCTTACCTGGCGTTGCATGCCTCGTTGGCCCGAACGCGTGTCGGAGCGAGGCGGAGCGGCGACGGATGGGACGGGCCTCGTTGATATCCCCAATAAAGCAAACGGGACATCTAAGGGGTGCATTTAATGTGACTTGTCTCGTAATGACAGGCGATAAGCTTGTACACTATATACCTTTCCACCTCCCGTGTGCCACTTGGCGACCCCCTTTTGACTATAAAAGGAGGTCCGCGGCGTACTAAGAGAGGATTCAGATCTTTTGGACTACGCACGCACCGCAGCTAGTTCAAGAGCTCAAGAACACTCAAATATACACCAAATCAGGACTAGGGTATTATACATCATTGCGGTCCGAACCTGGGTAAACGATATTTGTGCTGGCTACTAGACCCACTCTTTGCACAACCCCGCGCCCGCCAACAGTAGAAGGGATCCCATTGATTCCAAAGTTGTCATTTCCACCGACATCTTTGGTGCGCCAGGTAGGGGCGGCGCAGCTGTGGAAATCTGGTCTAGTTGGAGCAGCGGCTTCGTCGTGGTCGTCACTCCAAGGAAGAAGACGGCCAAACGGGCAGCGTCGTCTGCAGATGCGGTGAACGCCCGCGCAACGACAGAAAAGCTAAGTCATGCAAAGCTTTGAGCAATTCCTTTTTATATACAAGGTTATGAAGAGGAAAGGGTGATCTAGTAAAGTAGCGTAAGTATTTCCGTCAGTTTTTGAGAACCAAGGTATCAATACAGTAGGAGATCACGCTCGAGTCCCACGCAACTACACAAACAAATAAGAACCTCGCAACCAACGCGATAAAGGGGTTGTCAATCCCATCACGGTCACTTACGAGAGTGAGATCTCATAGATATGGTAAGATAATATTTTTGGTATTTTTATGATAAAGAGAAATAAAGATGCAAAGTAAAATAAATGGCAATAGAAATAGCTAAGTGTTGGAAGATTAATATGATGGAGGATAGACCCAGGGGCCATAGGTTTCACTAGTGGCTTCTCTCAAGAGCTGTGGCGACCCGACCCGAATGGATCAAGTCTACTGTGCTCCGGTGTCATCCCTGGATCAGTAATGATGACACCACATAGTACTTCAAAGGATTTATAGCAGAGTTACAATCACACACTTATTACATCGTTGTCTCAAAGAGATCTTATTACAATAAATATGGCTTAAGGCCATCTAATAATGATAACAGCGGAAGGCTCGGAAGATAAATGGGTCCATCAACTCCAACGGCATCACTGAGTATAGAACCACGACCTAAAAGCACCTTACTCGTCGTCTGAAAAGTCTGCAACATGAAAGTTGCAGCCCGAAAACGGGTCAGCACATGGAATATGCTGGCAATGTAACACATAGAGAGTAATGGAATGAAACAGCTATACTACATGCATATATGGCTGGTGGAAAGCTCTATGGTTACAGTTTTGCGTAAAGCCAGTTTTTCCCTACTGCAAAGGAATAAATTTATTTAACTATCAAGGTGGTTGTTAAACATCGAGAATGGTTGACAGCATTCCGATCCCAATTAAGTAATTAAAACCCAACAACATTAATTAGAAGTAACGTGATGAGATTCACATGATATTCAAGTACTAGATACTCAAGTTGTCCATAACCGGGGACACGGCTAATCATGATTAGTTTGTACACTCTGCAGAGGTTTGCGCACTTTTCCCCACAAGACTCGATCGCCTCCATTTGGTTTCTCGCACTACATGGTGTTTGAGAAGATGGATGACCGAGACACAGTCTTTCAGAAGCGCTAGCACCTTACATGTGGGTAGACCGGTACACCTACTTTCCCCTACATCTGCTAGTCTACCCGTAAGAGTTCGCACGACTTAGTCAACTATGCCAGAGCCCATAATGGCTTGTGGCTGCACACAGAAGTTACTAGCATGAATGATCTTATGATCCCTTTGAGCCTGGGTGGCGGTCCAAAATAAAAACAGGCAAGTCCTGATAGACATCAGGTGCCTCAATCCACCCAGATGTGTGTTTAAGTTGCCACCTTAGATAAACCCTTAATTATCAATCTCACATCTGTCATGGATATCACTCACCCAATCCACGTCTACTAGCATAGCATGGCATAATAAGCAAACGCATAAGTAACTCCCAAAGGTTTGATAATAATACAAGTAATAGGTACTACCTCATCTACTTCCCATCCAACAATTTAATTAGATCCTAATCATGCAATGTGAGAGGATTGATCTAATGCAATAAAACATGGGTTGTAGAAAAGGTATGATCAAAGTGTTACTTGCCTTGCTGATGATCCGCGAGACCTAGGGTTTCGAAGTAACAAGCGGCGCAATCCGGGTGATCTATCGCAGACAAACAACAAGCACACAATAAGTACTCATCTCATGCACAGGTAAAACTCGAACAAGAGAACGAACTAGAAAGTTCAACTTAAGAACTCCGGTTGCAAAGAAAGAAAGAACCGAACAAACGACGGAAAACAAACGGCGGAAGAAAACAACTCGGTTCTAGCAAGTTGAAACTAGGTCAAATTTTACTGTAGCAAAGGCTTGTTCAAGTTGATTAGACGGAACGGCGGTTTCGAAACGAAACTCCAGGCGCTTGAATCACCTGATTCCGATAAACGAGCGGGAAGAAAGACTAGAACAAAGATCGGATCTGAGATCGCGATCGCAGAATAAATCCGACGAAAAGAAAGAGATGAACGGTTAAACGAACGGGCGTCGTTAACCGGGAAAAATTGGTGATCACGTTCATTGAGACGAACGGTCCGAAAGAAGAACGAAAACCGATCTAGGGTTTTCGGAAAAAAACCGAAAAGAAAAACCGGAAAGAAAACGGAAAAGAAACGGAACGGTTCTTTTAAGAAAAACCGAACCGTGGAAAAGAAGAGGCGGCGCGGCTACCTCGGGAGGCGGGGCTCCGGGCGGCGGCGGGGCAAGGGCGGCGGCGGCGGCAGCAGCTAGGGGTGGCATGGCTGGCGCGCGGCTCAGGGCGGGAGGCGGCGGTGGCTGCGGCTTGGGGTGGAGAGGGGGGTGTTGGTACTTATATAGGATGGGGGGGTCTCTTGCTTGGGGAAGGGGCAAGGGGAGGCGGCGGCGGCTTGGAGTCCCGCTGGGACTCGGCCTGGCGGCGGGGCTGGCGGCTGGCGCGCGCGGCTGGGCCGGCCTTGGCCCAGGCGGCTGGGCCTGCGTCCCTTTTTTTTTAAATCGGTTTCGCGCGCAGAAAAACAAAAGAAAAATTATCTAAACGAACACCAAAAAATCTAAAGTAAATTTTCCCCGACTCCTAAAATGAGCCGAACAAAATGAACTTTCCTCCGGACCTAGATGCAATTTTGGAAACACGCATTTTTCCCTATCCAAATAAAAGCAAACAAAACTCCAGCAAAACCAAAACTTGACTTATTCATTAAATATTCATTTTTCCTAACTTTGGGAAAGTCATATTATTCCCTCTCTCATTTTTTTTGATATTGGAAAAATAATTGAAGATGAAATAAATAAATCAAATGATCCTCTTTTCCAAAATTTGAGAGAACGCAAATATGAAAATAACGAAATCTCCAACTCTCTCCGTGGGTCCTTGAGTTGCGTGAAATTTCTAGGATCAACCAAAATGCAAGAAAATATGCTATGCATGATGATCTAGTGTATAACATTCCAAATTGCAAATTTGGGATGTTACGAACCTACCCCCCTTAAGATGAATCTCGCCCTCGAGATTCGGGTTGGCTAGAAAATAGGTGAGGGTGGTCCTTGAGCAAATCTTCTTCTCTTTCCCAGGTGGCTTCATCCTCTGAGTGGTGGTTCCACTGAACTTTGCAAAACTTGATAACCTTGCTGCGGGTAACTCTGCTGGCATAATCAAGAATCTTGATTGGCTTCTCCTCATATGTTAAGTCATCCCTTAACTGAATCACTTCAAGCGGTACTGTGTCTCTTAGCGGTACCTCCGCCATCTCGGCATGACATTTCTTCAGCTGAGAAACATGGAATACATCATGAACTCATGACAGCTCCTCTGGTAATTCCAACTTATAAGCGACTTCTCCCATACGTTGCAAGATCTTGTACGGTCCAACGAAACGCGGTGCTAATTTTCCCTTAACTCCAAAGCGCTTAACTCCTCGAAGTGGGGATACTCGGAGATAAACTCTGTCTCTGGTTTCGTAGACCGTCTCCTTGCGTTTTGAATCTGCGTAGCTCTTCTGCCTGGACTGGGCTACCTTGAGCCTATCGCGAATAAACTTAACTTTCCGTTCAGACTCCATAATCAAATCTGGTCCAAAGAATTGACGGTCTCCAACTTCGTCCCATGACAACGGTGTCCTGCACCTCCTTCCGTATAAAGCTTCGAAAGGTGCCATCTTCATACTGGTTTGGTAACTGTTGTTATAAGAAAACTCCGCATACGGCAAGTTATCGTCCCAACTAGATCCGTAATCTAGTGCACAAGCTCTCAGCATATCTTCCAAAATCTGATTGACTCTCTCGGTCTGTCCATCTGTCTGCGGATGAAAAGCTGTGCTGAACTCTAGTCTGGTTCCTAAAGTTTCATGCAACTGATTCCAAAATTTTGAGGTAAATTGAGTTCCTCTATCTGATATGATACTCCTCAGAACTCCATGCAAACAAATGATTCTAGTCATGTATATCTTCGCCAACTTAGCACTAGTGTAAGTGGTCTTAACTGGAATAAAATGTGTTACCTTCGTCAAACGATCAACTACTACCCATATCGAGTCATAGCCTGCTTTCGTCCTGGGTAGTCCTGTGATAAAATCCATGCCTATCTTATCCCACTTCCATTCGGGTATCGGCAATGGTTGTAACAATCCTGCTAGCTTCTGATGCTCTGCCTTTACTCTCTGACAAACATCACAAACTGCTACATATGCTGCAATATCCTTCTTCATTCCGGTCCACCAGAATGTTTCCTTCAAATCCAAATACATCTTGGTATTCCCTGGATGAATCGAATACGGTGAATCATGTGCCTCGTGCAAAATCAACTTCCTGATCTCCGGGTCATTGGGCACATAAACACGGTCCTCAAACCATAAGGTATCGTGCTCATCCTCACGAAATCCCTTTGCTTTTCCTTCGCTCAATTTCTCTTTTATAGCAGCAATCTCCTTGTCAGATTTCTGAGCTTCTCTGATTTTATCCATTAATGTTGACTGAATCTCCAATGTTGCTACATAGCCTCTCGGAACTATTTCCAAACATAGCTCACGAAGGTTTTCTGCTAACTCCTTTGGTACTTCTCCCGTCACTAGGGTGTTGACATGGCTCTTACGGCTCAATGCATCAGCTACTACATTAGCTTTTCCGGGATGGTAATGCAATCTCATGTCATAATCCTTGATGAGCTCCAACCATCTCCTTTGTCTGAGGTTCAACTCCTTCTGCGTGAAAATGTACTTCATACTCTTGTGATCCGTGTACACCTCACAATGATTTCCAATGAGGAAATGTCTCCACGTTTTCAATGCATGCACTACGGCTGCTAACTCCAAATCATGCGTGGCATAATTCAACTCATGAGGCTTCAGTTGCCGTGAAGCATACGAAACAACTCTCCCTTCCTGCATAAGCACTGCTCCAAGTCCTCGACGTGAAGCGTCGCAATACACCTCATAATCCTTGGTCTGATCTGGCAAAATCAATACTGGTGAGGTAACCAAGCGTTTCTTCAATTCCTGGAAACTAGCCTCACATTCCTCAGTCCAATTGAACTTAGTATCCTTCTTCAACAATTCAGTCATAGGCTTTGCAATCTTTGTAAAGTTCTCAATGAATCTCCGGTAGTATCCCGCGAGTCCAAGGAAACTCCGGATCTCTCCAACTGTCGTTGGTGATTCCCATTCGGTTACGGTCTCAACCTTAGTGGGGTCAACTGCTATACCTTCTCCGGATATAACGTGTCCGAGGAATCCAACTTCCTTCAACCAAAACTCACATTTGCTGAATTTGGCGTATAACTGATGTTCCCTTAGTTTCTCCAAAACCAAACGCAAATGTTCCTTATGCTCCTCTTCATTCTTTGAATAAACCAGGATGTCATCAATGAACACTACGACGAACTTATCCAAAAACTCCATAAACACTTTGTTCATCAGGTTCAAAAAATAGGCAGGTGCGTTAGTCAATCCAAATGACATAACGGTATACTCATACAGTCCATATCTTGTGGTGAATGATGTCTTAGGTATGTCCTGCTCTCGAATCTTAAATTGATGGTACCCTGATCGCAAATCGATCTTGGAAAACACTTTAGCTCCTTGCAAACGATCAAACGGATCATTAATCATTGGCAATGGATACTTATTCTTGATGGTTACTTCATTCAATCCTCGATAATCAACAACCATCCTTAATGATCCATCCTTCTTTTCCACTAGAAGTACGGGTGATCCCCAAGGCGAAGAACTTGGGCGAATGTAACCTTTATCCAATAACTCCTTAATCTGATTCTTAATTTCCACCAAATCCTTTGCTGGCATCCGGTACGGTTGCTTCGATATTGGGCCTGTACCTGGCAATAACTCAATCAAAAACTCAATGTCTCTATCCGGTGGCATGCCTGGTAATTCCTCAGGAAATACATCAGGAAAATCCTTCACCACTGGTACTTCTTCCTGCACAACTCCTGTTAAAGAATTTACTTGTGTCCTGTTTGGCACATGCCGGGATACATACTTGATCCTTCTTCCTTCGGGTGTGGTAAGCAAAATTGTCTTACTGGCGCAATCGATGTTTCCTCCATACATCGACAGCCAATCCATACCAAGAATCACATCCAGACCTTGGGATTCCAATATAATTAAATCCGGTGGGAAAACATGCCTTCCTATACTTAATGGTACTTGGAAACATCCTTGTCTGGCCATGTACTCTGCTCCTAGCGAGTTTACTAGCATAGGCGTTTTAAGAATCCTAGTGGGCAGGCTATACTTTTCCACAAATCCCCTTGATATGTATGAATGCGATGCACCAGTATCGAAAAGAACAAGTGCGGTAAATGACTTAACCAAAAACTTACCGATTACTGCATCGGGCTGATCTTCAACCTCCTCCACATTAACGTGGTTCACCTATCCCCTATTGAAAGGGTTCGGCTTCTTCCTAGAGCTTCCATTGCCATTTCCATTCTGGCCTTCGGGACATTCATTGGCATAATGTCCGGTCTTGGAACACTTGAAACAGGTGACTTGACTCAGGTCTCTCTTGGTTGGGGTCGATGGGGTGGTACGGTTCTGGCCGTTGCTTCCTCCATTCCCATTACCATTCTTGTGGCCATTATGGTTGTGCGAACTACCTCCTCCATGGGTGTGCTGAAACTGAAATCCCGGTTTAGGGGCAAAACGGGGCTTCTGCTGGGCTCCAGAGTTATACTTCCCTTGTCCATACTTCCTCTTACGGTTCTCAATCTGCTGTTGCTTTCCTTCAATCATGATGGCACGATCTACCAACTCCTGGTAGTTGTTGAAACTTGCTACCATCAATTTCATGCTTAGTTCATCATTCAGTCCTTCCAGAAACTTCTCCTGCTTAGCTGCATCCATAGCAACGTCATCTGGGGCATAACGTGCTAACTTGCTCAAGTCATCAACGTACTGGCCAACTGTCCTTCCTCCTTGGCGTAAGTTGCGAAACTCACGCTTCTTCATGGCCATAGCTCCTGCTGAAACATGGGCAGTGCGGAAAGCTTGCTGAAACTGATCCCATGTGACAGTGTCAACTGGGTAAGTGGCTGTGAAATTCTCCCACCATGCTGCCGCGGGTCCGTCAAGCTGATGTGCGGCAAACTTCACTTTCTCACCATCTGTGCATCCTGCAGTGGTCAACTCCCTTCCTATCTTGCGGAGCCAATCGTCTGCTACTATTGGCTCGGTGCTACTGGAAAACACCGGCGGATTCAGCCTAAGGAAACGGGCTAAGTGGTCAACAGGTGGTGGTGGTGGGTTGTTGTTGTTGTTGTTGTTCTGCTGGTTCTGGACTAACATCTGCATCAATTGATTCTGCTGCTGGATCAACTGAGTGAGCTCCGGTGGGAATCCATTGTCACGTCTCGGAGGCATCTGAGGGTTTAGAAAAGATGAGATATAAGAATAGAGGGGGTCTAAAGGGAAAACACTACCCTTATGCACATGAGCAAATTCACACAAAATCACTTCATTCAATCAAACAAGGGCTTATAATCGGTCTAAAGCTATCGCAAAAGTGCTCGACTATGATGTTTACATGGGGGAATACTACTACTATCTGGTGGTCATCTAGAAATTTGAACCGGTGGAAGACTCCATGATATCTGCTCCAGCTTCGTCTTCAAAGTAGGGTTCACTTGGATCCGAATCGGTGTCGTCGATGATGATGTATTTGTCCGGACATGCGACGTACTCGTCTTCCTCCTTGGATGCTAACTTCCTTTTGAGTTCTTCAATCTCCTGCTTAAGATCGCCATTGTGTATTGCTAGAGCTACGTCTCATCCATGTAGTCCTTGCGCGTAGACTTTAGTTATCCTTCTAGCTCGATGATCCTTGCCTTTGCGTTCTTCAACTCTATCATATCATTGCACATCTGGTTCTCGTGGTGTCGAATGTGCTGGTTTAACTCCTGGATGAAAGATGCAATGGATCTATCCTTCTTGGTGCTGACTAACTCCCATTGTTTATCTCGGCGTCCGCAAATCTGGTAGATAGTGTCCTTAAGGTCTTCTTGATAAACTTCTCCAATGCGTCCCATGGTCATGTGAGCTGCCATGCTCCTTCCCAGACTCCAGGTTGGTGCATTGAAAACAATATCTATGGGCTTCGTGATTGGTGCGAATGTCCTTCCCGGAATGTGAGCTTGAATCTTCCAGCGCTCCTCTTCAGGCAGAGTGGCGTTGAAGGTTCCCGTGAAGCTTGGTAATCCAATGTTCAGGTACTTGGTGACTTCCTTCAGGTGAAATCCAAAAGGTGTGCCTTCATCCGGTTGGGCATACTTAATCTTCGCGTTCGTCATCCTAAAAGAGTAGAAAAGATGAGGAGTTAGAAAATGAGAAGAGAATGGTGATCTATGGCTTTAACTTAGTGGTCGTGTCCTACAGTCAGCGTGTGCTCTGTTACCATCTCTGTGGCGACCCGACCCGAATGGATCAATTCTACTGTGCTCCGGTGTCATCCCTGGATCAGTAATGATGACACCACACAGTACTTCGAAGGATTTATAGCAGAGTTGCAATCACACACTTATTACATCGTTGTCTCAAAGAGATCTTATTACAATAAATATGGCTTAAGGCCATCTAATAACGATAACAGCAGAAGGCTCGGAAGATAAATGGGTCCATCAACTCCAACGGTATCACTGAGTATAGAACCACGACCTAAAAGCACCTTACTCGTCGTCTGAAAAGTCTGCAACATGAAAGTTGCAGCCCGAAAACGGGTCAGCACATGGAATATGCTGGCAATGTAACACATAGAGAGTAATGGAATGAAACAGCTATACTACATGCATATATGGCTGGTGGAAAGCTCTATGGTTACAGTTTTGCGTAAAGCCAGTTTTTCCCTACTGCAAAGGAATAAATTTATTTAACTATCAAGGTAGTTGTTAAACATCGAGAATGGTTGACAGCATTCCGATCCCAATTAAGTAATTAAAACCCAACAACATTAATTAGAAGTAACGTGATGAGATTCACATGATATTCAAGTACTAGATACTCAAGTTGTCCATAACCGGGGACACGGCTAATCATGATTAGTTTGTACACTCTGCAGAGGTTTGCGCACTTTTCCCCACAAAGACTCGATCGCCTCCATTTGGTTTCTCGCACTACATGGTGTTTGAGAAGATGGATGACCGAGACACAGTCTTTCAGAAGCGCTAGCACCTTACATGTGGGTAGACCGGTACACCTACTTTCCCCTACATCTGCTAGTCTACCCGTAAGAGTTCGCACGACTTAGTCAACTATGCCAGAGCCCATAATGGCTTGTGGCTGCACACAGAAGTTACTAGCATGAATGATCTTATGATCCCTTTGAGCCTGGGTGGCGGTCCAAAATAAAAACAGGCAAGTCCTGATAGACATCAGGTGCCTCAATCCACCCAGATGTGTGTTTAAGTTGCCACCTTAGATAAACCCTTAATTATCAATCTCACATCTGTCATGGATATCACTCACCCAATCCACGTCTACTAGCATAGCATGGCATAATAAGCAAACGCATAAGTAACTCCCAAAGGTTTGATAATAATACAAGTAATAGGTACTACCTCATCTACTTCCCATCCAACAATTTAATTAGATCCTAATCATGCAATGTGAGAGGATTGATCTAATGCAATAAAACATGGGTTGTAGAAAAGGTATGATCAAAGTGTTACTTGCCTTGCTGATGATCCGCGAGACCTAGGGTTTCGAAGTAACAAGCGGCGCAATCCGGGTGATCTATCGCAGACAAACAACAAGCACACAATAAGTACTCATCTCATGCACAGGTAAAACTCGAACAAGAGAACGAACTAGAAAGTTCAACTTAAGAACTCCGGTTGCAAAGAAAGAAAGAACCGAACAAACGACGGAAAACAAACGGCGGAAGAAAACAACTCGGTTCTAGCAAGTTGAAACTAGGTCAAATTTTACTGTAGCAAAGGCTTGTTCAAGTTGATTAGACGGAACGGCGGTTTCGAAACGAAACTCCAGGCGCTTGAATCACCTGATTCCGATAAACGAGCAGTAACAAGCGGCGCAATCCGGGTGATCTATCGCAGACAAACAACAAGCACACAATAAGTACTCATCTAATGCACAGGTAAAACTCGAACAAGAGAACGAACCAGAAAGTTCAACTTAAGAACTCCGGTTGCAAAGAAAGAAAGAACCGAACAGACGACGGAAAACAAACGGCGGAAGAAAACAACTCGGTTCTAGCAAGTTGAAACTAGGTCAAATTTTACTGTAGCAAAGGCTTGTTCAAGTTGATTAGACGGAACGGCGGTTTCGAAACGAAACTCCAGGCGCTTGAATCACCTGATTCCGATAAACGAGCGAGAAGAAAGACTAGAACGAAGATCGGATCTGAGATCGCGATCGCGGAATAAATCCAACGAAAAGAAAGAGATGAACGGTTAAACGAACGGGCGTCGTTAACCGAGAAAAATCGGTGATCACGTTCGTTGAGACGAACGGTCCGAAAGAACAACGAAAACCGATCTAGGGTTTTCGAAAAAAACCCGAAAAGAAAAACCGGAAAGAAAACGGAAAAGAAACGGAACGGTTCTTTTAAGAAAAACCGAACCCTGGAAAAGAAGAGGTGGCGCGGCTACCTCGGGAGGCGGGGCTCCGGGCGGCGGCGGGGCAAGGGCGGCGGGGGCGGCTAGGCGGCGGCAGCAGCAGCTAGGGGCGGTGGGGCTGGCGCGCGGCTCGGGGCGGGAGGCGGCGGTGGCTGCGGCTTGGGGTGGAGAGGGGGGGTGTTGGTACTTATATAGGATGGGGGGGGGGTCTCTTGCTTGGGGAAGGGGCAAGGGGAGGCGGCGGCGGAAAAACAAAAGAAAAATTATCCTGCGTCCCCCTTCTTTTTTTAAATCGGTTTCGCGCGCAGAAAAACAAAAGAAAAATTATCTAAACGAACACCAAAAAATCTAAAGTAAATTTTCCCCGACTCCTAAAATGAGCCGAACAAAATGAACTTTCCTCCGGACCTAGATGCAATTTTGGAAACATGCATTTTTCCCTATCCAAATAAAAGCAAACAAAACTCCGGCAAAACCAAAACTTGACTTATTCATTAAATCTTCATTTTTCCTAACTTTGGGAAAGTCATATTATTCCCTCTCTCATTTTTTTTGATATTGTAAAAATAATTGAAGATCAAATAAATAAATCAAATGATCCTCTTTTCCAAAATTTGAGAGAACTCAAATATGAAAATAACGAAATCTCCAACTCTCTCCGTGGGTCCTTGAGTTGCGTGAAATTTATAGGATCAACCAAAATGCAAGAAAATATGCTATGCATGATGATCTAGTGTATAACATTCCAAATTGCAAATTTGGGATGTTACAAGAGCATAAGTATTACGGTGGGTAAACGAATTACTGTCGAGCGATTGATAGAATTGAGCATAGTTATGAGAATATCTAGGTATGATCATGTCTATAGGCATCACGTCCATGACAAGTAGACCGAAACGATCCTGCATCTACTACTATTACTCCACACATCGACCGCTATCTAGCATGCATCTAGAGTATTAAGTTCATAAGAACAGAGTAATGCTTTGAGTAAGATGACATGATGTAGAGGGATAAACTCATGCAATATGATATAAACCCCATCTTTTTATCCTAGATGGCAACAATACAATACGTGCCTTGCTGCCCCTGCTGTCACTGGGAAAGGACACCGCAAGATTGAACCCAAAGCTAAGCACTTCTCCCATTGCAAGAAATATCAATCTAGTAGGCCAAACCAAACTGATAATTCGAAGAGACTTGCAAAGATAACTAATCATACATAAAAGAATTCAGAGGAGATTCAAATATTGTTCATAGATAAACTTGATCATAAACCCACAATTCATCGGGTCTCGACAAACACACCGCAAAAAAAGATTACATCAAATAGATCTCCAAGAAGATCGAGGAGAACTTTGTATTGAGATCCAAAGATAGAGAAGAAGCCATCTAGCTAATAACTATGGAGCCGAAGGTCTGAAGTAAACTACTCACACATCACCGGAGAGGCCATGGAGTTGATGTAGAGGCCCTCTGTGATCAATGCCCCCTCCGGCGGAGCTCCGGAAAGGGCCCCAAGATGGGATCTCTCGGGTACAGAAGGTTGCGGCGCTAGAATTAGGTTTTCGTGGTGCTCCTAGATGTTTGGGGGGTACGTGGATATATATATAGGATGAAGAAGTACGTCGGTGGAGCAATGAGGGGCCATGAGGGTGGAGGGCGCGCCCAGTGGGGGTGGGCGCGCCCCCCTGCCTCGTGGCCTCCTCGATTGTTTCTTGACTCCCACTCCAAGTCTCCTAGATCACATTTGCTGAGAAAATCACTTTCCCGAAGGTTTCATTCCGTTTGGACTCCGTTTGATATTCCTTTTCGGCGAAGCTCTAAAATAGGCAAAAAACAGCAATTTGGGTTGGGCCTCCGGTTAGTAGGTTAGTCCCAAAAATGATATAAAAGTGTAAAATAAAGCCCATTAACGTCCAAAACAAATAATATAATAGCATGGAGCAATCAAAAATTATAGATACGTTGGAGACGTATCAAGCACCCCAAGCTTAATTCCTGCTCGTCCTCTAGTAGGTAAATGATAAAAAAAGAATTTTTGATGTGGAATGCTTTCTAACATATTTCTCAATGTAATTTTTTTCTTTATTGTGGCATGAATGTTCAGATCCGAAAGATTCAAGATAAAAGTTTAATATTGACATAAAAATAGTAATACTTCAAGCATACTAACTAAGCAATTATGTCTTCTCAAAATAACATAGCCAAAGAAAGTTGTCCCTACAAAATCATATAGTCTGGCTATGCTCTATCTTCACCACACAAAATATTTAAATCATGCACAATCCCGATGACAAGCCAAGCAATTGTTTCATACTTTTGATGTTCTCAAACTTTTTCAATCTTCACGCAATACAGGAGCGTGAGCCATGGACATAGCACTATATGTGGAATAGAATGGTGGTTGTGGAGAAGACAAAAAGGAGAAGATAGTTTCACATCAACTAGGACTATCAACGGGCTATGGAGATTCCCATCAATAGATATCAATGTGAGTCAGTAGGGATTGCCATGCAATGGATGCACTAGAGCTATAAGTATGTGAAAGCTCAACAAAAGAAACTAAGTGGGTGTGCATCCAACTTGCTTGCTCATGAAGACCTAAGGCATTTTGAGGAAGCCCATCATTGGAATATACAAGCCAAGTTCTATAATGAAAAAATCCCACTAGTATATGAAAGTGATATCATAGGAGACTCTCTATCATGAAGATCATGGTGCTACTTTGAAGCACAAGTGTGGAAAAAGGATAGTAGCATTGTCCCTTATCTCTTTTTCTCTCATTTTTTGGGCCTTCTCCTTTTTATGGCATTTCTCCCTTTTTTATTTTTTTCGTCCGGAGTCTCATCCCGACTTGTGGGGGAATCATAGTCTCCATCATCCTTTCCTCAGTTGGGACAATGCTCTAATAATGATGATCATCACACTTTATTTACTTACAGCTCAAGAATTAAAACTCGATACTTAGAACAAAATATGACTCTATGTGAATGCCTCCAGCTGTGTACCGGGATATGCAATGAATCAAGAGTGACATGTATAAAAATTATGAACGGTGGCTTTGCCACAAATACGATGTCAACTACATGATCATGCAAGCAATATGACAATGATGAAGCGTGTCATAATAACGGGACGGTGGAAAGTTGCATGGCAATATATCTCGCAATGGCTATGAAAATGCCATAATAGGTTGGTATGGTGGCTGTTTTGAGGAAGGTATGAGGTGGGTTTATTGTACCGGCGAAAGGTGCGCGGTATTAGAGAGGCTAGCAATGGTGGAAGGATGAGAGTGCGTATAATCCATGGACTTAACATTAGTCATAAAGAACTCATATAATTATTGCAAAAATCTATTAGTTATCGAAACAAATTATTACGCACATGCTCCTAGGGGGATAGATTGGTAGTAAAAGACCATCGCTCGTCCCCGACCGCCACTCATAAGGAAGACAATCAATAAATAAATCATGCTCCGACTTTTTCACATAACGGTTCACCATACGTGCATGCTACGGGAATCACAAACTTCAACACAAGTATTTCTCAAATTCACAACTACTCAACTAGCATGACTCTAATATCACCATCTCCATATCTCAAAACAATTATCAAGTATTAAACTTCTCATAGTATTCAATGCACTTTCTATGAAAGTTTTTATATTATTCCTAAAAGCAGATTTCCATTTTGTTCTAAAGGACTCTGAAAATAATATAAGTGAAGCATTAGAGATCAATTATTTCTATAAAATAAAACCACTGCTGTGCTCTAAAAGGTATAAGTGAAGCACTACAGCAAAAACTATATGGCTCAAAAGATATAAGTGAAGCACATAGAGTATTCTAATAAATTTCAAATCATGCGAGTCTCTCTCAAAAGGTGTGTACAGCAAGGATGATTGTGGTAAACTAAAAAGCAAAGACTTAAATCATACAAGACGCTCCAAGAAAAACACATATCATGTGGTGAATAAAAATATAGCTCCAAGTAAGTTACCGATGGACGAAGACGAAAGAGGGGATGCCTTCCGGGGCATACCCAACCTTAGGCTTTTTGGTGTCCTTGAATTTTACCTCGGGCTGCCATGGGCATCCCCAAGCTTAGGCTCTTGCCACTCCTTGTTCCATAATCCATCAAATCTTTACCCAAAACTTGAAAACTTCACAACACAAACCTTAAATAGAAAATCTCGTGAGCTCCGTTAGCGAAAGAAAACAAAACACCACTTCAAGGTGCTGTAATGAAATCATTCTTGATTTATATTGGTGTTAAACCTACTGTATTCCAACTTCTCTATGGTTTATAAACTCTTTTACTAGCCATAGATTCATCAAAATAAGCAAATAACACACGAAAAACAGAATCTGTCAAAAACAGAATAGTCTGTAGTAATCTGTAGCTAACGCAAACTTCTGGAACCCCAAAAATTCTAAAATAAATTGCTAGACGTGAGTAATTTATCTATTAATCATTTAAAAAAATAATAAACTAAATAGCTGTGACGCCCCCGATTTAATCGTACACTAATCATACACGCAAACGTGTACGATCAAGATCAGGGACTCACAGGAAGATATCACAACACAACTCTACAAATAAAATAAGTCATACAAGCATCATATTACAAGCCAGGGGCCTCGAGGGCTCGAATACAAGAGCTCGATCATAGACGAGTCAGCGGAAGCAACAATATCTGAGTACAGACATAAGTTAAACAAGTTTGCCTTAAGAAGGCTAGCACAAACTGGGATACAGATCGAAAGAGGCGCAGGCCTCCTGCCTGGGATCCTCCTAACTACTCCTGGTCGTCGTCAGCGGGCATCACGTAGTAGTAGGCACCTCCGGTGTAGTAGGAGTCATCGTCGAAGGTGGCGTCTGGCTCCTGGGCTCCAACATCTGGTTGCGACAACCAGGTAGAAGGGATAGGGGGAAAAGAGGGAGAAAGCAACCGTGAGTACTCATCCAAAGTACTCGCAAGCAAGGAGCTATACTACATACGTATGCATTGGTATCAACTGGAATAAGGCTGTTATATGTGGACTGAACTGCAGAAAGCCGGAATAAGAGGGGGATAGCTAGTCCTTTCGAAGACTACGCTTCTGGTAACCTCCATCTTGCAGCATGTAGAAGAGAGTAGACGAAAGTCCTCCAAGTAGCATCGCATAGCATAATCCTAACCGATGATCCTCCCCTCGTCGCCCTGTGAGAGAGCGATCACCGGTTGTATCTGGCACTTTGTAGGGTGTGTTTTATTAAGTATCCGGTTCTAGTTGTCATAAGGTCAAGGTACAACTCCAAGTCGTCCTGTTACCGAAGATCACGGCTATTCGAATAGATTAACTACCCTGCAGGGGTGCACCACATAACCCAACACGCTTGATCCCATTTGGCCGGACACTTTCCTGGGTCATGCCCGGCCTCAGAAGATCAACACGTCGCAGCCCCACCTAGACCAACAGAGAGGTCAGCACGCCGGTCTAAACCTAAGCGCCCAGGGGTCTGGGCCCATCGCCCTTAGCACACCTGCACGTTGCGAACGCGGCCGGAAGCAGAACTAGCCCCCTTAATACAAGAGCAGGCTTACGGTCCAATCCGGCGCGCGCCACTCAGTCGCTGACGTCACGAAGGCTTCGGCTGATACCACGATGCCGGGATACCCATAACTACTCCCGCGTAGATGGTTAGTGCGTATAGACCAAATGGCCAGACTCAGATCAAATACCCAGATCTCGTTAAGCGTGTTAAGTGTCTGCGAACGCTGACCAGGGCCAGGTCACCTCTCTCCTAGGTGGTCTCAACCTGCCCTGTCGCTCCGCCACAAGGTAACAGTCGGGGGCCATCGGGAACCCAGGCCCACCACTACCTGGGTGGAACCACCTGCCCCTTCAGCCCCCATCTCCGAACAGTACCACAGGTAATGTAATAGTGTAAGTATATAGCATATGCCCGTGATCACCTCCCGAAGTGATCACGGCCCAGTAGTATAGCATGGCAGACGGACAAGAGTGTAGGGCCACTGATGAAACACTAGCATCCTATACTAGGCATGTAGGATTGCAGGTAAAGGTAACAACAGTAGTAACAAGGACAAGCTATGCATCAGGATAGGAATAACGGAAAGCAGTATCATGCTACACTACTCTAATGCAAGCAGTATAGAAGAGAGTAGGCGATATCTGGTGATCAAGGGGGGGGGGGCTTGCCTGGTTGCTCTCGCAAGAGAGAGGGGTCGTCAACACCGTAGTCGAACTGGGCAGCAGCAGCGTCGGTCTCGGTGTCTAGCGAGAGAAGAGGGGGAAGAAACAATAAATATTTAAGCAAGTAGGTGCATAGCGATGCATTACATGACAAGTATCGGCGCAAGGAGTGCCCTAACGCGGTATTAGGTGATACCGGCGAAGGGGGAAAACATTCGAGAAAGTATTCCCGGTGTTTCGCGTTTTCGGGCAAAGGAGCCGGAGGGGGAAAGTTGCGAGTTTGATATGTTAGGGGTGCGTAGCGGACGAACGGGCTGCGTATCCGGGTTCGTCTCATCGTTCTGAGCAACTTTCATGTTGAAAATAATTTAATCCGAGCTACGGATTAAAAGATATGATTTTCTAAAGATTTTATTAATTTCTGGAATTTAATTAATTAATTTAATTTAACATTATCCAGAACAGTGCATGCTGACATCATCATGACGTCAGCATGACGTCAGCAGTCAACAGAGGTGTTGACTGGGTCGCTGACATGTGGGTCCCATTGGTCATAGACTGTTTAGTCTAATTAGGGTTTAATTAACCTAACTAATTGATTAGATTAATTAACAGGATTAATTAACTTAATTAATTAATTAATTAATTATTTTAATTATTTATTATTTATTCATTTTATTCATTTTTTTAATCGTTCTGGGGCATAGGCCCCACATGTCATTGGCACATGTGTCAATAAATCATCTAGCTAATTTAATCAGGGGGGTCCCACTTGCCATGGACTACAAGCTAACTTATCACTAAGTACCCCTAACAATCTCTTTAATTAGGCCCTTGTTTAGCGGGTTGGCCGCATGTACAGAGAGCCAACCGGCCTCACACACGGCCGTGCACATAGCACAGGCAAGTCATGGCCATGGCACGGGAGCATACAGGAGCACTCGGAGATGCGCATGGGCTGGGCGGCTACGACGCGAGCAACGACAGCGGGGTAGGAGCAGGCAGAAGGAGCAGCAAAGCAGCAGCTAGGCAGCATGCAGGCAACAGCAACAGCAGGTAGCAAGCAGCGGCTTGCACGCGAGGAGGCTGTAGGCGATGAGGCAGCAGGGTGGGCGGTGCGATAGCTCGCAGAGGCGGGCGCCGACATGGCACGAGGCCTAGGCCAAGGCGAGCGGGACGCAGGCGCGGTTGCAGCGATGAGTAGCGACAGGGGCGCGGGTCATGCGCCGGCAAACGGGCGCGGGGGCGGCCATGCAAGCACTGGAGGCGGCAGGGGCGTGGTCTAGGGGCCTCGGGCGTGGACGCGGGTCGGCGCCAACGGACGCGGGACGCCGCCGGCGGGCGCGTGCAGGGAAGAGAGGAGGAGGGGGGCCTCACAGGGGGATGTAGGGAACTGGCAGCGGCTCGGGGAGGAGTCAGGGAAGCGAGATCCGGCGACGGGGCGGCGACACGACGGCGCGGTAGCTTCAGGGCGGCGTCGGCGACGTGGCTCCGAGCGACGGCGATCCGGGGCGGTGGCCGATCCTGGCGAAGACGGTGAGGGGGCTCCGGCGGCGCGGTCCTCGTGCGGCGCCAGAGGGCTCGGGGCGCTGAGGTGGTTGCCCCGATCCAGAAGGGGATCGGGGAGTGGGGAGTGAGCGAGGGGAGTGGGGAATCAAGGAGGGTGGCGGCTAGGGTTGCGGGGGGGGGGGGGGGGGGGGGGGGGATAAGGAGTGGGGTTTGGGCCGGCCGGTTGCTGGGCTGGCCGGCTCTGTGGCTAGTTGGGCCTCCTGGCCCAGGGGAGAGGGGGGGGTTCTCTTTCTATTATTTTTTTTGTTCTTTTGTTTTCTGGTTTTAATCTTTTCTTTTATTTATTTCACTTTTCTGTTTTAATTCAATTTAAAATATTTATGCATTTTATAAAACTGTATCTTCTACACCATAATTATCTATGTAATATTTAGTACAAACCGAACATTTTAGTTTAATATTTTGAAATCTTTTATCGTTTATCTAGAATTTGAATTTTGAATTCGAACGGGGTAGAATTATCGCGAGATTAACAACAGTAATCGTGGTGATGTGGCATTGTTAGCAGAGATTACTGTAGCTTAAATATCCGGGCGTCACAATTCTCCTCCACTACAAGAAATCTCGTCCCGAGATTTAGGAGGGGAGTAAGGGGGAAATACTAGGTTGCGAAATGCTAATGGGTCTTCTCGGTCTTTGTTGTACTCCACGAAGTAGTTGATCCTTTACGTTGATGTCTCCATTTCTCTACTTCAGGTCATCTTGACGAAGTCGCATCCTTTCTTCGGGGTCGGTCTCGTACTTACGAATAGGTAAGGGGCAGTTCGACAATGATAGAATGCTATAAGGGTTAACCATTGGGGGTTACCCATGAATGAACACAAGGGTATCTCTCGAGTTGGTCAAATGAAACACATCGAGAGCCAAGCAAGAGGGTATAGTAAGAAGTATCAAGCGGATAGGCAATCGTTCGATGCCCAATTAGAAGGTGAAAGGGTTTCAGGGCACGAGAATAAGTATTGCATCTGATACCAGAGTAGATCACTAGGAAGGTGGCCCGTGAACTACATACGAGGCCACGCGCGAGGAATAACTTTGGAAACAGGGGGTGTACCAGAGAGTCAGGTTTTGATCCTGTGGAACTGTGGGTTATGGGCCCACCATGTGGGTTAAAAGTAGGAAGGTGATGATGTCTTACACGATCATGTAAGCGAGGCATGTCAGAGGATAGTCCGTCAGTTATGTTGGCAACAACAACGATACCAAGGGCGAGGGACGAAGAGAACCATTTTCCTGCTCGTTTGAACGAGGCGGACCAATAGGCAAAGTTCTCGTCCATCGGCGGCTACCGGAATGTCATCAACAATAGTAACAGGGTCTTGCTGACGGAATTGTACACCGAGGTGTTTACATAAGCAGTGAATCTTTACTGCTTAGATTATATAGATCACAAGAAAGGTCAACAACCCAATGAAAAGAAAAATGTGATCATCAGGTTAAACATAACAAGGGTAAGGGAAATGGGTTTAAACACATATTTTAGGGATATATCCTTCCCAAGGACAAGCAGAGCATGATATCCATGATAGGATATAATGTAGAAAAACTCTTTAGGTAGGGGAGAGAAATTTCATGACATTACCCATACAGCGGTGTTTGGATAATTTAGCAGGAAACATTTAGCATTGGCTTCAAATGTCCTTGTTGAAAATCGAAGTACCACAAACATGCTTCGAGATAGCATTACATGGTCTTCAAGCAAGTTCAGACTTTGGAAACAAAAAGGGTCCATCAGGAAGAACTTATAGAATAAGTCTTACAATTTCCTCATGGAAGAAAGGATAGCCCGGCTGAAAAGGGACACTATAACAATTGGGCCTCCGGCCAGGTGTGCTAGGCATGACATTACCTTACCGGGTCACATAAGGACCATTGTTGTAACTCTTGGAAATATGTTCCATCCATCATATCTGACCTAGATTCAGATCTGATTAGTGCCAGGATACCTCCGACTTAGTAAGCCTGAGAAGAAAAGGTGCAACACAATTGACGAGATGACAATGTAAGATTCTCGGGAAATGAACTATGAAGTGATTTCCGTTAACAAGAGTTCATCATTAATCCAAGGAGAGGACAAGGAGGTGTCTGGTGAACCCAACGGCAATTCATCGAGATTTCCAAAAGATGGTTTTCCACAATTAAGTGAACAAGGAGATAACATTTGTCAGATCAAATGATATAAGGAAGTATGCTCACGGAAAACATACACAATTAAACATTGGTTGAAAGGTGCGCCCAAAATATGGGTTGGGTTGCACGACCAATGTCAGAATGGTGATTCAATAATCAATAGTCTAAGAACGGACGGTCGACCATTAACTTCAAAGCAATAGGGTTGCTAGAAGTGTAGAATCCAAACAACACCGTTCACTTGTTGGTACCCCGGTTGGAATCAACACGAGGACCAAGAAAGAATGGTGATGGTGAGAAGTATCACGATACCAAGAATTCTTAAGAGGTGGTGAAATTCTCACAACATTCTAGACATAAAAGATGGTAATACTCCAAGGTAAAGGAGAACAAATGCTGGATAGCAAGGATCTCAAGGTATAACACAAAACACGAACAAGTTTGTGTTGAACGGAAGGCAATCGAGGGGTCGATGATAACACAAATCATCGAGGGCAAGGATGGTATTTCTCATCAGGAATTCAATTGATATCCTTGAGGAGCTCGAAATGTTGATGATGATCATGACAATTTCTGTCGAGAGGTTTCATGGAGATGTAATCGGTCGGCGATGACATCAAGTCAAACGAATGATGAAGCGAAAGATTATTGGAACCATGGGTACGACACAAACTTGAAATCAAGTTTGTGGTTTGAGGTGAAACAATAAGACAAGGAAGATCGACGTAAGCTTAGCCCATCATCGAAATTGTGCTCCGGAAAGAAGGACCAGGTAGCACAGTTAAAATTTGGCACGATAATGATATAGCCGAGTAGGCTCGGAATGACGAGATCGATTTCAGACTCATAAGTAATGAAGGTTACCAAGAGTTGTTGAATCGTAGTGCGGACTCAATTCAGTTGTCGGTGTCCTTGAGGGGTTCTAACAACTGAGAACCCGTTGGAAAAATGGAATCGGCAAGAATATTAGTTGATGAAGAACTCATAAGAAGTTATGTATCCCGTGGTACCCTCGAGATACCAGGGGGGTAATACTCGACGGCAGATCAAAGTAGAGGTTGGACTGGGGTATTGGTCTGCAGAAGACAAGTGCTTAAACTTGCATGAGAAACGGTACCTAAAAGAGAACATGGTCGAAACCACGATTGTAAAAGGCCAGATCCCAGATATAATATGAACTTATACCAAGGGAGTAATTAATTTAAGAGAAGCTTTAATGATAAGATCTACATCGTGTCCATGGGCATGAACACAAAGTTCAAGGTCGACTCCCACTTCTCCAATGCATAACCTTTCATTCACTTCTCGCGTTCGATGAAGTTGCAGTGTTGAAATTTTATCTGGCGAAGCACCAGAAGAGTATGACTCGTGAAAACTTCCGGGTTCACACGGTTTAGAGAAGGCATATGTTCAAACCATAGGGGCTTCTTAGAAACATATACCACAAGTTTCAAGAGTAACTAACACAAGTCCGAAAACAGAGCATGGTTGACAAAGCAGAGGATACAATTTACCAAAGGCATTATGTACCCGTGGAAAGGCTCACAACATTATTGAATATGAAGGACGAGGTCAGATGAAAACCAACAATGGATCGGGCAATCCACAACGGAGCTGATGTGAGTATCGGTACTCAATCAGACAAAGAAAGAATGCACGGTTATCATTTTATAGAACATCTGAATAATTCGAGGTTTAGATACCAAAGGAATTATGATGTCCAAAACAAGGGATCAGAAGCAGACGCTCTGATCAAGAATGGATCAATTGAATATACCAGAGGCACAATCGACGACAGATAATTTGGTCGAGAACCAGCTCATGTTCAAAATGACGTCTGAGCCGGAAAGATAATCCTAGGACTCGACTGATGATTGTGAACATTCGCACTCATATTGAATCAACAGACTCAAAATGATAATGACAAGGGATGCCATTAAGATTACGAGACTTATGGGATTAACCATAATGCAAGCAAGCAAGAATTTCAGGAGCAATAGGTTGCTGAGGATCTTCGGAAGACCGAATGGTATTTCGAAGAATTTTGTGAACTGCATGAATATCTGGGGATGAGCGGATACTCGATAAATGTGAGTAATTATCCGTAGTGGTATGCATGTGGCAAAGAACTGCAAGGCAGTAGGCACAAAGTATTCTCAGGGTATCTTATAATAACAAGATCGACTGGGAATAAAAGTAAGCACGACAGGTCTAAATACTTGTCCATAGGGATATTTCGGTGGTAGGGAATTGCAAAAGCAACGGCATAAGGTTTCGGGAGAACATCAGAGAGTATTGTCAGAATCTTCTGTTGAAGCAGTCGATCATCTGGCTTGAATGGGGCTCTCCGGGAGGAAGTATTTTCGAGAACCTAAAGTTAGATTTTAGTCAAATCATTTAACCCGAATAGAAGAGAGATCAGAGTCCCAGAGTAAGGATCGAGGAGTAAAAGATCCTAATACCACCCAGATGGCGACGTGGGCCCATGGGCCGCACAGCCATGTTTGAAAAACAGTTTTCATCGACTAGACTCAACTTCGGCCAAGGAGTTGGAAAGGGGATTCCTACAGGCAGTCGGCTCTGATACCAACTTGTGACGCCCCCGATTTAATCGTACACTAATCATACACGCAAACGTGTACGATCAAGATCAGGGACTCACGGGAAGATATCACAACACAACTCTCCAAATAAAATAAGTCATACAAGCATCATATTACAAGCCAGGGGCCTCGAGGGCTCGAATACAAGAGCTCGATCATAGACGAGTCAGCGGAAGCAACAATATCTGAGTACAGACATAAGTTAAACAAGTTTTCCTTAAGAAGGCTAGCACAAACTGGGATACAGATCGAAAGAGGCGCATGCCTCCTGCCTGGGATCCTCCTAACTACTCCTGGTCGTCGTCAGCGGGCATCACGTAGTAGTAGGCACCTCCGGTGTAGTAGGAGTCGTCGTCGAAGGTGGCGTCTGGCTCCTGGGCTCCAACATCTGGTTGCGACAACCAGGTAGAAGGGATAGGGGGAAAAGAGGGAGAAAGCAACCGTGAGTACTCATCCAAAGTACTCGCAAGCAAGGAGCTATACTACATATGTATGCATTGGTATCAACTGGAATAAGGCTGTTATATGTGGACTGAACTGCAGAAAGCCGGAATAAGAGGGGGATAGCTAGTCCTTTCGAAGACTACGCTTCTGGTAACCTCCATCTTGCAGCATGTAGAAGAGAGTAGACGGAAGTCCTCCAAGTAGCATCGCATAGCATAATCCTAACCGATGATCCTCCCCTCGTCGCCCTGTGAGAGAGCGATCACCGGTTGTATCTGGCACTTGGAAGGGTGTGTTTTATTAAGTATCCGGTTCTAGTTGTCATAAGGTCAAGGTACAACTCCAAGTCGTCCTGTTACCGAAGATCACGGCTATTCAAATAGATTAACTTCCCTGCAGGGGTGCACCACATAACCCAACACGCTCGATCCCATTTGGCCGGACACACTTTCCTGGGTCATGCCCGGCCTCGGAAGATCAACACGTCGCAGCCCCACCTAGACCAACAGAGAGGTCAGCACGCCGGTCTAAACCTAAGCGCCCAGGGGTCTGGGCCCATCGCCCTTAGCACACCTGCACGTTGCGAACGCGGCCGGAAGCAGAACTAGCCCCCTTAATACAAGAGCAGGCTTACGGTCCAATCCGGCGCGCGCCACTCAGTCGCTGACGTCACGAAGGCTTCGGCTGATACCACGACGCCGGGATACCCATAACTACTCCCGCGTAGATGGTTAGTGCATATAGACCAAATGGCCAGACTCAGATCAAATACCCAGATCTCATTAAGCGTGTTAAGTGTCCGCGAACGCCGACCAGGGCCAGGTCACCTCTCTCCTAGGTGGTCTCAACCTGCCCTGTCGCTCCGCCACAAGGTAACAGTCGGGGGCCATCGGGAACCCAGGCCCACCACTACCTGGGTGGAACCACCTGCCCCTTCAGCCCCCATCTCCGAACAGTACCACAGGTAATGTAACAGTGTAAGTATATAGCATATGCCCGTGATCACCTCCCGAAGTGATCACGGCCCAGTAGTATAGCATGGCAGACGGACAAGAGTGTAGGGCCACTGATGGAACACTAGCATCCTATACTAGGCATGTAGGATTGCAGGTAAAGGTAACAACAGTAGTAACAAGGACAGGCTATGCATCAGGATAGGAATAACGGAAAGCAGTATCATGCTACACTACTCTAATGCAAGCAGTATAGAAGAGAGTAGGCGATATCTGGTGATCAAGGGGGGGGGGGCTTGCCTGGTTGCTCTGGCAAGAGAGAGGGTTCGTCAACACCGTAGTCGAACTGGGCAGCAGCAGCGTCGGTCTCGGTGTCTAGCGAGAGAAGAGGGGGAAGAAACAATAAATATTTAAGCAAGCAGGTGCATAGCGATGCATGACATGACAAGTATCGGCGCGAGGGGTGCCCTAACGCGGTATTAGGTGATACCGGCGAAGGGGGAAAACATCCGAGAAAGTATTCCCGGTGTTTCGCGTTTTCGGGAAAAGGAGCCGGAGGGGGAAAGTTGCGAGTTTGATATGTTAGGGGTGCGTGGCGGACGAACGGGCTGCGTATCCGGGTTCGTCTCGTCGTTCTGAGCAACTTTCATGTTGAAAATAATTTAATCCGAGCTACGGATTAAAAGATATGATTTTCTAAAGATTTTATTAATTTCTGGAATTTAATTAATTAATTTAATTTAACATTATCCAGAACAGTGCATGCTGACATCATCATGACGTCAGCATGACGTCAGCAGTCAACAGAGGTGTTGACTGGGTCGCTGACATGTGGGTCCCATTGGTCATAGACTGTTTAGTCTAATTAGGGTTTAATTAACCTAACTAATAGATTAGATTAATTAACATGATTAATTAAATTAATTAATTAATTTAATTATTTATTATTTATTTATTTTATTCATTTTTTTAATCATTCCGGGGCATAGGCCCCACATGTCATTGGCACATGTGTCAATAAATCATCTAGCTAATTTAATTAGGGGGGGTCCCACTTGCCATGGACTACAAGCTAACTTATCACTAAGTACCCCTAACAATCTCTTTAATTAGGCCCTTGTTTAGCGGGTTCACCGCATGTACAGAGAGCCAACCGGCCTCACACACGGCCGTGCACATAGCACAGGCAAGTCATGGCCATGGCACGGGAGCATACAGGAGCACTCGGAGATGCGCGTGGGCTGGGCGGCTACGACGCGAGCAACGATAGCGGGGTAGGAGCAGGCAGAAGGAGCAGCAAAGCAGTAGCTAGGCAGCATGCAGGCAACAGCAACAGCAGGTAGCAAGCAGCGGCTCGCACGCGAGGAGGCTGTAGGCGACGAGGCAGCAGGGACGGGCGGTGCGACAGCTCGCAGAGGCGGGCGCCTACATGGCACGAGGCCTAGGCCAAGGCGAGCGGGACGCAGGCGCGGTTGCGGCGATGAGTAGCGACAGGGGCGCGGGTCACGCGCCGGCAAACGGGCACGGGGGCGGCCATGCAAGCACTGGAGGCGGCAGGGGCGTGGTCTAGGGGCCTCGGGCGTGGACGCGGGTCGGCGCCGACGGACGCGGGACGCCGCCGGCGGGCGCGTGCAGGGAAGAGAGGAGGAGGGGGCCTCACAGGGGGATGTAGGGAACTGGCAGCGGCTCGGGGAGGAGTCAGGGAAGCGAGATCCGGCGACGGGGCGGCGACACGACGGCGCGGTAGCTTCAGGGCGGCGTCGGCGACGTGGCTCCGAGCGACGGCGATCCGGGGCGGTGGCCGATCCTGGCGAAGACGGTGAGGGGGCTCCGGCGGCGCGGTCCTCGTGCGGCGCCAGAGGTGGTCGGAGCACGATGCGGCGGGGCGCACCCGGCCGGCGGTGCCTGCGGCGGGGCGGTGTAGTTGGGGGCCGGCGAGTGCCTGGCAACAGCGAAGCTCCGGGGGGGGTAGAGGGCACGGGGCGCTGAGGTGGTTGCCCCGATCCAGAAAGGGATCGGGGAGTGGGGAGTGGGCGAGGGGAGTGGGGAATCGAGGAGGGTGGCGGCTACGGTTGCGGGGGGGGGGGGGGGGGGGGGGGGGGGAGTGGATAAGGAGTGGGGTTTGGGCCGGCCGGTTGCTGGGCTGGCCGGCTGTGTGGCTAGTTGGGCCTCCTGGCCCAGGGGAGAGGGGGGGGTTCTCTTTCTATTATTTTTTTGACTGGGGACTGTAGGGAAAAACCCCCACAGCATATCAAAACTTTATTAAAAGGCAAGACAAGAACAAGTACAAGGGGGATTACAAGGGGTAATCAAGCTAAACTAAAAGGAGGAAAAACAACAAAAAGGATCAAGGTGGAAGAAAAGAGATCCATTTAAGGAGATCATCCTTAAAAGCAGGCTTAACCCTATATTGCATTAGGGCAATATCATGAAGAAAAGCTGTTCTCCATTTATTAAATCCAGCTCTCTCATGCCTAAAGACCTTAGCATTTCTGTATATTCCAGCAAGCTATAAAGACCACTTCAGTGAAGAAAGGTTTCCTAAAACTCCTGCTTGCATTGATGACTAGCTCCTTCATCGAGGCACCCGAGGACCAATCAATTTGCAAATAGTTCCAGATCCTGACACTAAAATTGCAATTGAAGAACAAATGATCTCTTGTTTCCCTAGTCTGCAAAGGGCAGAGAACACAGTTTACTCCATCCTCCAAATGCCAATGCCTCCGTTCCACCATATCTTTGGTATTCAGCCTATCCATAATGAGCATCCAAGCAAAAACCTTTATTTTCATAGTGCAAGAGGACTTCCAGATCCAAACTGTCAGGGGGTTGAAAGATTGTGACACAAACATATGGGAGTAAAAGAGCTTCGGAGAGTATCCCTTGGCAATGCCCTTCCAAAGCCAAATATCCTTGGACCCAGTGACTCTATCATGGTTGTCCAACAGAGATTGAAGAATAAGCAGCTCATCAAAGGCCTGGCTAGACAAAGGAAGATGGAAGTGTTGATACATGTCCTGAGAGTCCAAGAAATCCTTAACAGAAATCCAAGGATCTTTAACATATGAAAAAAGCCTAGGAAATCTGAACTGAAGCCTAGAGTCCTGATCATCAAGCTTCCAAGTGTTAGACCACATTAGTGCAGTGTCTCCTTCATTTATCTGAACCCAAGAACAGTCCCTAAAGTTTTGCAAGACTTTGCATATATCCTTCCACCAGAAGGAGCCACAATCAGAAGTTCCTTGGGGTACTCTGCCATGATAGTAAGAGTCCCAAACTAAGGACACCCAAGGTATATCCTTTTTATTGAGGAAGTTATTGGCATGTTTGAGCAATAGCGCCACATTTTGAACACCCAGGTTGAGAATACCGAGGCCTCCCTTGTTTTTTGGCCTACAAATAAGGTCCCAAGCAGCCAGAGAAGGAGCAGGTTCACCCCTATTTTTCCTCCAAAGGCATTGTCTCTGAATTCTCTCCAATTGCTTTAGAATGCCAGCCGGGACAGCCAAACTAGAAAGAAAGAAGATAGGCATAGAAGACAATGCAGAGTTCAGAAACTGTAATCTCTCCCCCTGATTTAAGAAAGAGGAGCTAGTTGTCATTCTTCTCTCCATGCAGTCCACCAGAGGCATGAAGTCCACCATTTTAGGCCTAGTAGTACCTACTGGCAGTCCAAGGTATGTGAAAGGCATTTTCCCAATTTGACATCCAAAAGCAGCAGCTAAATCTGTCATGGCAGCAGTGTCCGCATTGATGGGAATGATAAAGGATTTATGATAATTCACATCAAGCCCAGTAGACCCAGAGAAGACCTTTAACATGTCCTTCAAAGCAATTAACTGTGCCTTGTTAGCAGGCAAGATGATCAAGGTATCATCAGCATACTGAATCACAGGATAGTCCTGGTCATGACAAGGTATTGGGAGATGAAGTATGCCCCTTTTGAACATGTCATTAATTACAGTCTGCAATAGGTCAGCTGCTAAGACAAATAGCAGGGGAGAGACTGGATCTCCCTGCCTAACACCCTTTTTACATATGAATTTCCTACCAGGAACACCATTTAGCAGAACAGATGATGTACCTGTAGACAAAAGCTGTTTCATCCAAAGAATCCACTTTTCATTGAAGCCCTTATATCTCAAGATTTGGACAATTGCCTCATGCTCAAGAGAATCAAATGCCTTCTCAAAGTCCAATTTAAGTATGACAATTGGCCTCTTGGACTGATGACACTGGTGTAAGTACTCAAAAGTCCATCCAATACAGTCCTGAATAGTTCTGCTTTTTATAAATCCATACTGGTTTTTGTGGATACACTGCATTATTACCTCTTGGAACCTATTGGCAGCCATTTTGGAAAGGAACTTAAGACCCATTCCTGTTAAAGAAATAGGTCTGAAGTCCCCCACCTCCTCAGGTGAGTGTTTCTTAGGCACCAAAGTGATATATGAATCATTGATGTTCTCTAGATGAGTAGAACTATCATAAAAAGCCTGTGCCAGTTCATAAAAATCTGGAGAGATAATGTGCCAACACCTTTTGAAGAAAAGACCATTAAAACCATCTGGACCCGAGGCTTTATCAACTGGCATATGTTTGACAATCTTGTCCATTTCCTTTTTCTCAAAAGGCTTAGTGAGAACATCCAAACCCTCCACTGGAACAATTAAAGAGGAGAGATCAAAGCCCATGTGGATGCCCCTTGAAGAGCCCATTCTATTTTTAAAACAATTCCATATAATACCCTCCATTTGAGAGTGATCAGATACCACAGTGCCATCAGGTAGCTTTAAGCTAGCAATAGAGTTCCTTCTATGCCTCTCAGTAGCCATAGCATGAAAGAACTTGGTGTTTTCTCCACCCACTTTAATATATCTGATAGTACATCTCTTTTTCCAATAAAGCCATTGAAGGTGAAGTAACTTTTCCACATGATTTTTAACCACTCTTCGAAAATTAGATTCATGCCTCAACATTGTTCTGAGCTCCTCAAGTTCATCTAGTAACAGAATAACCTTATTACATTTACAAACAAGCATTTTCAGTTTGGAGATGTTCATCTGCCATCTTTTGAGACACATTCGCAGGGATTTGAACTTGTCAGCTATTCTAGCTGTGATATGTCCCTTTCTAGAAGTTCTTTGCCATGAAGAGGCAACACAGTCCATGAAACCCTCAAGCTCTAACCAGTAGTTCTCAAATCTAAAAATGTTAGACTTGGGGATAGAAGTTTTGATGGAAACCACACATGGCACATGGTCAGATGCAGTTTTTGCAAGGGGCGTCACCTCAGTCATGGGATAGTCAGATATCCAATCAACAGAAGTGAAAAACCAATCTAGCTGCTCAAGGAGGGGGGTATCCTGCATATTAGACCAAGTGTATGATCTACCTTTGATGGGCAATTCCAAAAGGCCCAAGTGACCTATAATTTCATTGAAGATAAAGATGTCATTCAGGTCCCCTCCAGGGAAATTTCTGTTATCCAGCGAGCGCATAAAATTGAAATCCCCCAGGAGCAGCCAATTTTCATCCACTGGAATATTCAGGTGGTATAACCAAGTAACAAAATTATCCAGAGCTTCCCCCTGACAAGGACCATAAACAGCAACAAGAGTCCACCTCTCATTATTTTGTCTGGAGACAAACTCAACTACTACTGCAAATTGTTGAATTTCCAATAAGGTCCCCTCAAGAACAGAGGAGTTCCAAACAACTATGATTCCACCAGAGGCCCCCAAAGAAGGAGCAAAAGCAAAACTGTCAAATCTTTTAGGACAAAAACTTTTGACTGATCTGGAGTCAAAAGAAGCACATTTAGTTTCCTGCAAACATGCAATTGCACAGTGACTTTCATCGATCTTTTGCCTGACAGCTCTTTGCCTAGTTTCAGAGTTCAAACCCCTGACATTCCAGCACAGGACATTCCAGCTTTTACATTGAGAATTCATAGATAAAGATCATAAACAGGTCTCCAAACCACACAGCACACAATGCCATATGTCCAAAATCCACATCAATTTCTGAACCAACATTATTACATATCCAAAATTCAGAAAGTAAAGACATGCAGGGAGCAAATTTTGGGGCTTGCAAAACCCAGCATTTGGATAGCACACTATGCATTAGGAGCTTGGTTGGTTGCGGCAGAAGGGTCCACCATAAGTGCATCCTCAGTGAGCAGAGCTGCATCAATGTTTAGCTCCTTGCCAAGAGCTTGCAGATGACTGACAGGAGTGGGAGGAGGGACATCTCCATATGTAGTGGTGCTGGGCCTCTCAGCAGCAATGGGCTTAGCCTTGGGCTTCTTCTTCTTGGGCTGTAGCACCAGCTCATGGAAAGTGGGCTTAAACCCATCACGCTGGGCCGAGCTTCTGGTACATCTGCGAACAGACGTTTCAACCAGAGGTGTTGGCGCCAGAGTTTTATGAGGTCTCCTTGGTCTTGCGCACATAGGTGGATGGGGGACAACAGCAGGCATAGCTTCACCTGCGTCATCTGTAAAAAGAGCTCTTGCCACAGGTCTAACCAGCTCCGGCTCGTTCCACGTCAGCAAAGGAAGATCATCAGGCTGAAAAGCAAGGCTCCATCTTCTCTTGACTGGCGACAAGGGCTTAATTCAATTTAAAATATTTATGCATTTTATAAAACTGTATCTTCTACATCATAATTATCTATGTAATATTTAGTACAAACCGAACATTTTAGTTTAATATTTTGAAATCTTTTATCGTTTATCTAGAATTTGAATTTTGAATTCGAACGGGGTAGAATCATCGCGAGATTAACAACAGTAATCGTGGTGATGTGGCATTGTTAGCAGAGATTACTGTAGCTTAAATATCCGGGCGTCACAATAGCACTTTCCAAATAAAAATGGCAGCAATTCTTGGGAGCGCTAAAGTTTCTGTTTTTTACAGCAAGATCAAAAAGACTTTCCCCAAGTCTTCCCAGCGGTTCTACTTGGCACAAACACTAATTAAGCATAAAACACAAAAACAAAACAGGGGCTAGATAAATTATTTATTACTAAAGAGGATCAAAAAGCAAGGAATAAAAATAAAATTGGATTGCCTCCCAACAAGCGCTATCGTTTAATGCCCCTAGCTAGGCATAAAAGCGAAGATAGACCTAGGTATTGCCATCTTTGGTAGGCAATCCATAAGTGGCTCTCATAATAGATTCATATGGTAATTTAACTTTATTTCTAGGGATGTTTTCCATGCCTTTCCTTAATGGAAATTGAAATTTAATATTCCCTTTCTTCATATCAATAATTGCACCAATCGTTCTAAGGAAAGGTCTACCAAGAATAATAGGACATGAAGGATTGCAATCTATGTCAAGAACAATGAAATCTACGGGCACATAGTTCCTATTTGCAACAATAAGAACATCATTAATTTTTCCCATAGGTTTCTTAATAGTGGAATCCGCAAGGTGCAAGTTTAAAGAACAATCATCAAATTCACGGAATCCTAGCAAATCACATAAAGTTTTCGCAATCGTGGAAACACTAGCACCCAAATCACACAAAGCATAGCATTCATGATCTTTAATTTTAATTTTAGTTGTAGGTTCCCACTCATCATAAAGTTTTCTAGGGATAGAAACTTCCAACTCAAGTTTTTCTTCATAAGATTGCATCAAAGCATCAACGATATGTTTAGTAAAAGCTTTATTTTGACTATAAGCATGTGGAAAATTTAGCATGGATTGCAACAAGGAAATACAATCTATCAAAGAGAAATTATCATAATTAAATTCCTTGAAATCCAAAATAGTGGGTTCATTGATGTCTAAAGTTTTGACCTCTTCAATACCACTTCTACCAATTTTTGCATCAAGATCTAAAAACATCGAATTTTTGGAACGCCTTCTAGGTAAAGGTGGATCATCTTCAGTCCCATCATTACCAAGATTCATATTTCAAAACAAAGATTTAATAGGAGACACATCAATAACTTTTAGATCTTCATCTTTATTTTCATAGAAACTAGAAGAACACGCTTTCACAAAGCAATCTTTCTTAGCATGCATCCTAGCGGTTCTTTCTTTGCACTCATCAATGGAAATTCTCATGGCTTTGAGAGACTCATTGATATCATGCTTAGGTGGAATAGATCTAAGTTTCAAAGAATCAAAATCAAGAGAAATTCTATCCACGTTCCTAGCCAACTCATCAATCTTAAGCAATTTTTCTTCAATCAAAGCATTAAAACTCTTTTGCGAAGTAATCAATTCTTTAATACTAGATTCGAAATCAGAGGGCATATTATTATAATTTCCATAAGAATTGTTGTAGGAATTAGCATAATTATTAGAGGATTTACTAGGAAACGTCCTAGAATTAAAATTACCTCTATACGCGTTGTTACCAAAATTGTTCCTATCAACAAAATTCACATCCATAGATTCATTATTATTCTCAATCAAAGTAGACAAAGGAATATCATTAGGATCAGTAGGAGCACTCTTATTAGCAAACAATTTCATAAGTTCATCCATCTTTCCTATCAAAACATTAATCTCTTCAATTGCATGCACTTTTTTATTAGTAGATCTTTCGGTGGGCCATTGAGAATAATTAACCATAATATTATCTAGGAGTTTAGTAGCTTCTCCTAAAGTGATTTTCATAAAAGTGCCTCCCGCGGCTGAATCTAAAAGATTTCTAGAAGCAAAATTCAATCCAACATAAAAATTCTGTATAATCATCCATAAATTCAAACCATGTGTAGGGCAATTACGTATCATTAATTTCATCCTCTCCTAAGATTGTGCAACATGTTCATGATCAAGTTGCTTAAAATTCATAATATCGTTTCTAAGAGAGATGGTCTTAGCGGGAGGAAAATACTTAGAGATAAAAGCATCTTTGCACTTATTCCATGAATCAATACTATTTTTAGGCAAAGACGAATACCAAGGTTTAGCACAATCTCTAAGCGAAAACGGAAATAGCTTAAGTTTAACAATATCATTATCCACATCTTTCTTCTTTTGCATATCACAAAAATCAGCAAAGTTGTTTAGATGGGTAGCGACATCTTCACTAGGAAGGCCAGCAAATTGATCTTTCATGACAAGATTCAACAAAGCAGCATTAATTTCACAAGATTCGGCATCAGTAAGAGGAGCAATCGGAGTGCTAAGAAAATCATTGTTGTTGGTATTGGAAAAGTCACAAAATTTAGTATTGTCTTGAGCCATCGTGACAAGCAAGCAATCCAACACACGAGCAAACAAGAAGCAAGCGAAAAAGAGGCGAACAGAAAAAGAGAGGGCGAATAAAACGATAAGGGTGAAGCGGGGGAGAGGAAACCGAGAGGCAAATGGCAAATAATGTAATGCGAGGGATAAGAGTTTGTGATGGGTACTTGGTATGTCTTGACTTGTGCGTAGACTCCCGGCAACGGCGCCGGAAATGGCTCGTTGTCGAGAGTCAAATCTTGACTTGCTTGGTGCGAATCTCCCCGGCAACGGCGCCATAAATCCTTCTTGCTACCTCTTGAGCACTGCGTTGGTTTTCCCTTGAAGAGGAAAGGGTGATGCGATGAAGTAGCATAAGTATTTCCCTCAGTTTTTGAGAACCAAGGTATCAATCCAGTAGGAGATCACGCTCGAGTCCCACGCACCTACACAAACAAATAAGAACCTCACAGCCAACACGAAAAGGGGTTGTCAATCCCTTCACAGTCACTTACGAGAGTGAGATTTGATAGATACGATAGGATAATATTTTTGGTATTTTTATGATAAAGAGAAATAAAGATGCAAAGTAAATTAAACGGTAATAGAAATAGCTAAGTGTTGGAAGATTAATATGATGGAGGATAGACCCGGGGGCCATAGGTTTCACTAGTGGCTTCTCTCAAGAGCATAAGTATTACGGTGGGTAAACGAATTACTGTCGAGCAATTGATAGAATTGAGCATAGTTATGAGAATATCTAGGTATGACCATGTATATAGGCATCACATCCGTGACAAGTAGACCGAGACGATTCTGCATCTACTACTATCACTCCACACATCGACCGCTATCCAGCATGCATCTAGAGTATTAATTTCATAAGAACAGAGTAATGCTTTAATAAGATGACATGATGTAGAGGGATAAACTCATGCAATATGATATAAACCGCATCTTTTTATCCTTGATGGCAACAATACAATACGTGCCTTGCTGCCCCTGCTGTCACTGGGAAAGGACACCGCAAGATTGAACCCAAAGCTAAGCACTCCTCCCATTGCAAGAAAGATCAATCTAGTAGGCCAAACCAAACTGATAATTCGAAGAGATTTGCAAAGATAACCAATCATACATAAAAGAATTCAGAGGAGATTCAAATATTGTTCATAGACAAACTTGATCATAAACCCACAATTCAGCGGATCTCGACAAACACACCGCAAAAGAAGATTACATCGAATAGATCTCCAAGAAGATCGAGGAGAACTTTGTATTGAGATCCATAGAGATAGAAGAAGCCATCTTGATAATAACTATGGACCCGAAGGTCTGAAGTAAACTACTCACATGTGACTGAAGAGGCCATGGAGTTGATGTAGAGGCCCACCGTGATTAATGCCCCCTCCGGTGGAGCTCCGGAAAAGGGCCCAAGATGGGATCTCTCGAGTACAGAAGGTTGCGGCGGTGGACTTAGGTTTTTGTGGTGCTCCTGGATGTTTGGGGGTTACGTGGATATATATATAGGAGGAAGAAGTACGTCGGTGGAGCAACAAGGGGCCCACGAGGGTGGAGGGCGCGCCCCCTGCCTCGTGGCCTCTTCCATTGTTCGTTGATGCCCACTCCAAGTCTCTTGGATCACGTTTGTTGAGAAAATCACGTTCCTGAAGGTTTCATTCCGTTTGGAGTCCGTTTGATATTCCTTTTCGGCGAAACTCTAAAATAGGCAAAAAACAGCAATTTGGGCTGGGCCTCCGGTTAGTGGTAGTCCCAAAAATGATATAAAAGTGTAAAATAAAGCCCATTAACATCAAAAATAGATAATATAATAGCATGGAGCAATCAAAAATTATAGATACGTTGGAGACGTATCAGGTTATCATCCTCGAAAATCTTGCCCTGTGTATGGAAAACCTGCACACAATGGGGCCCTTCCACTATTGTGAACGCCCTTGCTCTGTTCGAGTCCGCTCCTCATGAGTGTTGGTCCACCTACCTAGCAGTCAGCGGTGCCGCCTCGGGGCAACTCGATGGTATTTTGGCTACCGTCCACTTAGCATAGACGGTGTTGTCCTGAGCAAGAGATACGCGCGGCTCCTATAGGGGTATCGACGTACCGGGTGGTCTTGCTGGTTTTGTTTTACCATTGTCTAAATGTCTTGTTCACCGAAATTCCGAGTATGAAAGGACGGTCCCGCGATGGAGGATTGTCTCCGCAGATTAAGCTTGTCATGGGCTAAGTTGGGACACCCCTGCAGGGTTTAAACTTTCGAGAGCCATGCCCGCGGTTATGTGGCAGATGGGAATTTGTTAATATCTGGTTGTAGTGGACTTGAACTAAACTCAACTAAAATACACCAACAGCGTGCGTAACCGTGACTGTCTCTTTTCAGGTGTGTTCGAGAAGAGAGCACGGCGGGGGTATGTTTGAACGTAAGTATTTCAGGACCACTTCTTAATAATTACTAGTTTGCGACCGTTGAGGGGGTCCTGGATAAGGGGGTCCCGGGCGTCTGGGCTATCTGACGTGGGCCGTGAAGATACAAGATTGATGGCTTCCCCTGTTTCCAGATGGGACTCTCCTTAGCATGGAAGGCAAGCTTGGCGTTCGGATATGAAGATTCCTTTCTCTGTAAACCGACTCTCTACAACCCTAGTCCCCTCCGATGTCTATATAAACCGGAGGGTTTAGTCCTTAGAGGCAATCAGGATCATACAGGGTAGACATCTAGGGTTTAGCCATTACGATCTCGAGGTAGATCAACTCTTGTAACCCCTATACTCATCAAAGTCAATCAAGCAGGAAGTAGGGTATTACCTCCATTAAGAGGGCCCGAACCTAGGTAAACATCGTGTCCCCTGCCTCCTATTACCATCGATCCTTAGAGCACAGTTCGGGACCCCCTACCCAAGATCTGCCGGTTTTGACATCGACATTGGTGCTTTCATTGAGAGTTCCTCTGTGCTGTCGACAAAGGATTTGATGGCTCGTTCGATCATCCACAATGATGCTGTTTCGAGGGAGATTTTCTCCCCGGGCCAAATTTTTGTATTCGGTGGCTTCGTGCTGCATGCCAACTCGATTGGCCACCTTGAGAAAATCGACAGCTACGCCCCGGGTCATCATATCAGTTTCAGGAACCTAAACTATGTCGCCGATATCCGAGGAGATTTGATCTTCGAAGGGTTCGCAACCCCGATCACCGCTCTGGCCTTAGATCCGGAGCAGGCTGTCAGGTCTGAAGACAGGAGTTTAGAGCTCGGTGGACTCTCTACAATTATGGAACTTGTTACCGGAGATCCGGAGGGGATGACGTCATTGGCTAACCCGAAGACGAACCGAAATCCTCTTGTCACTCAAGCACCGGATACCCCGCCGGACCCTATGTCCGAACTCTCGAGGTCCGTGTCAAGCAGGCGCCGCCAGGAGGCTCCAACTCCGGACAGCCCCATGGACTCTCGTTTCTCTGTCCAACCCTTGCCTTTAAATGAGGCTCTGGACTTAATGCCATCACTCGCCATTACGGAAGGAGCGCTTCCGAACTATGCCCAACCCAGAATAGGGGTTGAGAGCGGGGAATTTTACATCCCACCCACCACCCAGTTCATAGCCACTGTCGAAGATCTAACCAACATGCTGGACTACGCCTCCGAAGACATCGACGGTATGGACGACGATGCCAGCGACGAACAAGGCAAAACCCCTCCGTTTATCGGTCGATGGACGACCACCTCCACATACGACGTGTACATGGTGGACACACCCAAAGAGGATGGCGACGACGGCAAGAAGGATCTGGTTGAGGACAAGCCTGCCGAAGCCCCTCTGAAGCGTCGACATCAGTGGCGTCACTCAAAATCGCGTCGCGACAAAGATGGCAATACCGGCACCGAAGACAATAATACTCCGGAGAATGCCGAAGACCCTAAAGCCCGTGTAGAGCCAACATCTGAACAGGATGATTGGGAAGATGGGCAAGTAAACCCCGACGACCCTGCCGGGAACGAGGACTCGGAGGACGGTAAGTACCTACAGAACTTCGAAGAGGATACGAGCCTATGCAATGAAGATTTTATCATGGCGGAGGAACCCCTCAAACAAGAGCGCTTTAAGCGTCGGCTAATCGCCACTGCAAGAAGCCTGAAAAACAAGCAGCAACAACTTCAGGCTGATCAAGATTTGCTCAATGACAGATGCACTAACGACCTGGCAGCCGAGGAATACGGCCTCAAATGCCCAACAAAGAGCTACCCGAAATGCAAGACGCTACCCCAATTCTACGATGAGGCCCTGGAGCCCATACCGCCAACACGTGGCACTACTGACAGACTTGACCGACCACCGCGTGGCCGGGACAGAGCAGTAACGCAAGCCGAACACCAGCCCGTACCACCTCACGATAAAGGCAGGGGAACAACGGCTGCGGGATACACCGACGACCTACGACGGGACCTGGACAATAGAGCCGATCAGACCAGATCAATCTACGGATCACGGGACCGTGCTCCAGCACAGAAAGACAGCCATCAGGCCTGGCACGACAAGCACAACCTCATCTGGGCCGAAAACCGCATTCGGACTTCATCCGAACTACGCCACGACGCGGCCCGATACAGAGGCGCCGCACACCCCCTATGCCTCACCGATGAGGTAATGGAGTAGTAGTTCCTAGAAGGGTTTAAACCCGTGAACATCGAATCATATGACGGTACAACAGATCCCGCAGTATGGATTGAAGATTTTCTTCTCCACATTCACATGGCTAGCGGCGACGATCTACATGCCATCAAATACCTCCCCCTAAAGCTTAAGGGACCATCTTGGCACTGGTTAAATAGCCTCCCAGAGAACTCTATTGGAAGCTGGGAAGACTTGGAAGACGCCTTTAGAGACAACTTCCAAGGCTCTTATATCCGACCTTCGGACGCCAATGACCTCAGCCATATAGTCCAACAGCCCAAAGAGTCAGGCAGAAAATTCTGGACCAGGCTCCTAATTAAAAAGAACCAGATTGTCGACTACCCGGACGCCGAAGCCGTAGCAGCCTTCAAACATAGCATCCGCGATGAATGGCTCGCCTGATACCTTGGCCAAGAGAAGCCAAAGTCCATGGCTGCCCTTACAGCACTCATGGCCCACTTTTGTGCGGGAGAAGATAGATGGTTAGCCCATAGCGACAACGGTGCCAGCGACCTGGGTACTTCTGAAACCAGAAAAGGCAACGGTAGGCCCCGATGCAACAAACACAAGCGTCGAAGCAGTAATAACAATACCGAAGACATGACAGTCAACGCCAGATTTAGTGGCTCCAAGTCCGGTCAACGAAAGAAGCCATTTAAAAGAAATAAAGATGGCTCATCCAGCCTGGACCGAATACTAGATTGACCTTGCCAGATTCATGGCACGCCCGACAAGCCTGCCAACCATACCAATACAAGTTGTTGGGTCTTCAAACAGGCCGGTAAGCTGAACATCGAACATATGGAGAAGGGGTCACCCAGCGAGGACGACGACGGGGAGCCTCACCCACCGAATATAGGGGGACAGAAGAAATTTCCCCCTGAGGTCAAAATGGTGAATATGATATACGCTACTCACATCCCTAAGCGGGAGCGCAAGCGCGCTCTAAGGGACGTCTATGCGATAGAGCCAATCGCCCCAAAATTCAACCCATGGTCAGCCTGCCCAATCACCTTCGACTGCAGAGACCATCCGACTAGTATCCGTCACGGAGGCTCGGTCACGTTGGTCCTCGACCCAATTATCGATGGATTCCACCTTGCGCGATTCCTCATGGACGGCGGTAGCAGTTTTAACTTGCTCTATCAGGACACGACCCGCAAAATGGGTATTGATTCGTCAAGAATTAAACCCACCAAAACTACCTTTAAAGGAGTAATACCTGGGGTAGAGGCCCATTGCATGGGCTCAATCACATTGGAAGTCGTCTTTGGTTCTCCGGACAACTTCCGAAGCGAAGACTTGACCTTCGACGTCGTCCCCTTCCGGAGCGGCTATCATGCACTGTTCGGACGAACCGCGTTCGTTCGCTTCATTGCGATCCCGCATTACACATATCTCAAACTAAAAATGCCCGGACCATGTTGTGTTATAACAGTCAATGTAAACATGGAGTGCTCCCTCCGTACTGAGGAGCACACCGCGGCCCTTGCAGTGGAGGTCTAGGGCAGCCTTATCAAACCAAACACTACATCGGCAGTCAAGCCCCCGGACACTACTAAACGTGTCCGGACTACCCTACAGAGCGACAACCCAGTTCATCCGGAGCTCGATTAGCAATCCGGCCTCCGCCTCAGCCCCAACCGAATTGCGGCATATGTGCCACGCGTACATAACTACGCACTAAAGATACCATAAGCAAAGACGGAGGCATAGTAAAGATAAAGTCCACAATACGGCTCGACCCTATCTGGTCCCTCATGTTTCTTTTTTCTTAACTTTTCTTTTCCAGGTTCCTTACAACCCCCATCACCTTCCGATGGTACCAAGGGCCCTTTTCTAGGCCCCTCATGAAAACTCGATCGTTGATCCTTTCGAAAGATAATAGACCAAGGAGAAAAAACAATGTAGACGTGTGGAAGAGTATTTAAAGGATCTCTAAATATCACCTCTTCCTTTTTTAGGACCCGCACACATCTTTCCCTGGTGCTCGGCATGTAAAATAGCCTCGATGCTCATCACATCATTTGTAAAAATATGTTTTGACGTATCAATTAGACTATAACGGAAACCGTTTTTCGCCCAACATATTCGGTACTGGCTTATTTCCTAATATGTACTCCCTCTTTTTTCGTTGGATTGCCATGTACACCTTGGTACGAGTTAAATCGCCAGGGGCTCCATTCGGCGACATACATTTCTCAAAAATAAAATAAGTCCGAACACTTTTATAGTACAATTCAGCATCTCGAATATAGCATTATATGCATCCGCTCCGAATCATGTCTTTGGTCAATAGTTGGGTTGCCCGACTCCTGTAGTTACTACCTTACGTTCCGCTCGTTCGGCTATGGTAGTAAAGGGAGAACTACTGCAATTGTGTTTCTGGTTCATCCGGATAAACACCTCAGTAGAGAAAGCCAAAAACTGACTGTCATGATGCGGTGAGAGCTGGTCAGCTATTCGGTGACTAAGTATAAATCTATCGCGATTTTTTTCGCATTACGCGAAGGACCAGTATCTACCTGGGCAGGCGTCTACGACACCCAAGTTTGGATAATCGAATAATACTAGGGGCTGTGCCTACAATCTCATTGTCAAACTCCTATTGCTAAGTGAGAGCGATAAAGCCACATAGTCTGATTGCCTGGTTCACCGCATTAACACCTCCTTCAAGGACCAAGCCGTTGAGTCAAGTTTGTCCAGGTGCTATTCCGAACACCCCCGTGCTACCCATGTGGAGGCTGAAGCCGACGACTGGCCAACTCTCAGATACCGTAAATAGTCGCACAGGAGGAAAAGAATTAGAGGTAAAACAAGCAACGTATTATACATAAGCCTTGTTTCATAATACAAAGTTCGGGCAACATGGATACATTCATTCGAAAATAATATCCTTCAAACACTGGCCCTCTACAATGCGGGAACCTTCCAACACTTCATCAAAATACCGCTTCGGCGCGCAGTGCTCCTTGCCTGTGGGCAGTCCCTCGGTTGCCAGCTTGACGACATTCATCTTCCCCCACTGTACCTTGACACGGGTGAAGGCCATCCGGGCACCTTCGATACAGACCGACCGCTTTATGGCATCCAGCCAGGGGCAAGCATTGACTAGCCGCTTCATGAGCCCGAAGTAGCTACCAGGTATGGGCTTGGCAGGCCAGAGATAGATTATAATATCCCTCATAGCTAATCCGGCCACCCTATGCAGTTTGGTCAACTGTTTCAGCTGATCACTAAGGGGCACCGGATGCTCTGGTGCAAGGTACTGTGACCAGTACAGCTTCTCCGTCGAGCTCCCCTCTTCGTCTTGGAAGAACTCCGCAGCATCAGCAATACTCCCGGGCAGATCTGCAAATGCTCCTAGAGAACTCCAAACCCGGGTCAGTAAGAGGTACCTTCTCCTCACAAATTTGCTCTGCATATTAAAGTCCTTACGCGCTGCGATCTTCTTGGCCTCTTGAATCTCCCGACAGCCACCTTGGGCTTCAACCCGCGCCTCCTGCGCGCTTTGGAGGGCCTTACCAAGTTCGGAATCTTGATCCGCAATCTTGCGCTCCAAGGAATCACATTTTCTTATGGCATCCTTGAGCTCTTGCTGAACCTCCTCCACCCTTGATTCATGCTTTTGGCGGGTGGGTCGTTCCTCCTAAACCTCCTTCTTGGCTTCGGCCAGCGCATTCTTGAGGGTCTCGACCTCCGATGCGTCAACTATAAGCATAATTACAAAACTCAGCAAGATAACAAAACAACAAGTCATATCATTTCAGATGTGAACAGGTATCACATACCTTGCTTCTCCTCCAACTGTTTGTTGGTGCAGATGAGCTCTTCATCGGTCCGCTCCAGCCTCCACTTTAGTTCGGACACTTCGGCGGTATGAGCGATTGCCGCCAACTTCGAAGCATGTTTGCTCAAATAGACATGTATGATCATCTCCTGTGAAATATTCGATCCTCTGTTCGGCCTTTCTTCACGAACGCCGAACAGAGTCTCAGGAGCTACTAACTATACACATGCATATTTTTTATATATCTAAAAAGTACTACATCCCATACCTCAAAGCCTATTAGAAGGCTGTGTAGGCTTCGTTCAATATGTTTTTAGCGGACCGAACCCTTTCCACTATCGTACCCATAAGGGTATGATGCTCTTCCACAATGGAAGCGCTCTGAAGCGCTTCCACTAGATTGTCCGGCACCTTCGGATTGACAGAGGTCGCCGGTGGAGTGGACGCGCCCCCTTCCTTTAAAGGAGGCCGCTCACCTGATCCCGGAGCCATGTGGATCTCCGGAATGACATCCAGTTGGGGGTCGGAGTGGTCCTGGCCCCCGTCGCCAGTCTCCATCGGGGTCGGTTCCCCCATGTTCTCGGCAGCAGAGGTATTACCCTTTGGCGCCACCTTGACGGCTTCCAGCAGCTTTCCATGGTTCGGAAGGGTCTCTCGGGACAACACTTCGGTGTTGTCCGTAGCAGAGGGTGGGGAGGTCGGCGGAGGCGACTCACTCTCCATCATGTTCGAGCCCAGCGAATTCATAGAAGACGATGATCGCTGGGGGAGATCACGGCCAGACTACAATACGTGATTCCGTATGTTAGGATCGCATGGCATAAAGCTGTATATATATTATCCTTAAAAACTTACGATTCGGCCGAAGGCTTCGGCCTGGGGTTCCATTCGGGGATGGCTTCGATGTCCGACTTCGAATCGTCTGAAAGGGAGAGTTTCCCCTTCTTGGACGCCTCCGCCTCTAGATCCGCGGAAGCCCCCTTTTCTTCTTTCCCCATTAGTGGGAGAATTTTTCTCCTCCACTTCCTCCTCGTCTTCATCGTGGGAGGAGAGAGCTCTGGTATCTTCGGATGATATGTCCGAAGTACCTTCGCGGCGAAGGCCACTCCGGATCTCCTTGGTCTTCTTCTTGGCCTTCTTTTCTGGCGCCTGGTACGGCGCCGGAACCAACATCTTCGTCAGAAGAGGAATAGCTGGGTCTTCGGGCAGGGGAGCCGGACACTTGATCTGCACCGCCTTCTTCGTCCAGCCCTGGGGGACAAGGGGAAGGTTTAAACTTACTCTTTGGATCCACAAATCGAAGATATGATTAGAAATCTGAAAAACTTACTTGAGTGGCTGGATAAGCGTAGTAGTGGACGAGGTCTTCGGTCATTGGCGGCCACGTCTTTTGGGTCTTAAAAATCAGCTTCCATATATATTAGTGCCTCGTGCCGAAGAACCGCTGCAAGGTCCGGGGACTTGCCGGATCAAACTCCCACATATGGGGAGTCCGGCATTGGCAGAGGAGAATCCGGTGAAACAGCATCACCTGGATCACGCTGGCAACGCTGGTGTTCTTCTCCACCATGCTCTTGATATGCTTTTGCAGCGTCATCACTTCGTCAGATGATGCCCAATCCAGGCCTTTTTTGAGCCATGATGTGAGCCGCATTGGTGGATCGGTTTTGAACTCAGGAGTGGCGGCCCATGTGGCGTCACGAGGTTCCGTAACGTAGAACCACTCCTGTTGCCACCCCTTCACGGTCTCTACCAAAGTCCCCTGGGGCCAGGTGACGTTAGGGAGCTTGCTCACCATGATGCCGCCGCACTCCGCATGTTGATCCTCGACCACCTTTGGCTTCACATTGAAGACCTTGAGCCATAGGCCGAAGTGGGGGGGATGTGGAGGAACGCCTCGCACACGACGATGAACGCCGAGATGTTGAGGTATGAATTTGGGGCTAGATCGTGGAAATCTAGCCCATAATAGAACATGAGTCCGCGGATGAAAGGGTGAAGAGGAAACCCTAGCCCTCGAAGAAAATGGGGGATGAATACTACCCTCTCATTAGGCTCTGGTGTGGGAATGATCTACTTTTTGGTAGGGAGCTAATGGGCGATTTCCTTGGCTAAATACCCCGCTTCCCGGAGTTCCTTGATGTGCTCCTCCGTGACGGAGGAGGCCATCCACTTGCCCTGCACTCCAGATCCGGACATGGTCGGAGTGTTAGTTGGGGACGGAAGGGGTTGAGGCTGGGGCGCTTGAGCTCAAGGATGGACGAGCCAAGGAGGAAGAAGGCGTGGGGTAAAAAGCGGATCTTTATCTTCTTATAAAGGCAGTGAATGTCGAACATCCCCCATGAGCCTTAAAACTTGCCTATTCCCTAGGAGTCGTGCGAGTGGCACAGTTGGATTACCCAAATCCGTATTGATGATAATCCCGCAATAAGGGGACACGATCTCTGCTTTGACAAGATGTGTCAATGAATACCGCGTCTCGAAACGCGAGGTGGGAGGCTAAAAACGGTTCAAAATAATAATAAGACCGGAACACAATACCTCACCGAAAAAGTTGTCAGAAGACATAACCTATTTTTGCTTAAGTATTTTGCCCTCGCAGTTCAGGGTTGTACCTATTGTATAGAGCCGGATATAGTTCTTTTGATCAACTACTTTGGAGTATTCGGAGGAGGAACCCGCCTTGCAATGCCGAAGACAATCTGCGCGCTGGACACATCGTCATTGAAGCCTGGTTTAGGGGCTACTGAGGGAGTCCTGGATTAGGGGCTCCTCGGGCGTCCGGGCTATGTGATGTGGGCCGGACTGGTGGGCCGTGAAGATACAAGATTGAAGGCTTCCCCCGTGTCCGGATGGGACTCTCCTTGGCGTGGAAGGCAATCTTGGCGTTTGGATATGAAGATTCCTTTCTCTATAAACCGACTTTGTACAACCCTAGTCCCCTCCGGTGTCCATATAAACCTGAGGGTTTAGTCCTTAGAGGAAATCATAATCATACAGGGTAGACACCTAGGGTTTAGCCATTATGATCTCGAGGTAGATCAACTCTTGTAACCCCTATACTCATCAAAGTCAATCAAGCAGGAAGTAGGGTATTACCTCCATTAAGAAGGCCCAAACCTGGGTAAACATTGTGTCCTCTGCCTCTTGTTACCATCGATCCTTAGACGCACAGTTCGGGACTCCCTAACCGAGATCTGCCACTTTTGACACCGCCAACCATTGCGTAGTTCCTCATCTTATTCCTGTACTCATAAGTTAGCCGCCATACAATGCTTAGTCGCTTGCAGCAACCTCACCACTTATCCATTCCATACCCATTAAGCTTTGCTAGTCTTGATACCCATGGTAATGGGATTGCTGAGTCCTCGTGGCTCATAGATTACTACAACAACAGTTGCAAGTGCAGGTTATGCGAAGCTTTGACTTGAGAGCGGTGCTTGCTTGCTTTTGGAGTTCTTCTTCTTCGATCAAGGGATAGGTGTAACACACACAATGCAGCTATATCTCCCACGTGTCGGGGCACGACTTAGAGGCATAGCCGCATGGTAGGCTTGTCGCAAGAGGGGTTATCTTCGCACATCCCATGTATTGAATAAGAAAGGGATAAAGAGTTGGCTTACAATCGCCACTTCACGCAATACATAAATAATCCATACATCATCCAAAATACAATCAAAGGCCTGACTACGGAACCAAAAATAAAAGAATACCACCCCAAATGCTAGATCCCCGATCGTCCCAACTGCGCTCCACTACTGATCATCAGGAAAAGAAACATAGTAACGGCCCGAATCCTCGTCGAACTCCCACTTGAGTTTGGTAGCATCGCTTGCACTGGTATCCTCGGCACCTACAACTGTTTGGAAGTAACCGTGAGTCACGAGGACTCAACAATCTCACACCCGCGAGATCAAGATTATTTAAGCTTATTGGTAGGAAAGGGTAGTGAGGTGGAGCTGCAACAAGCACTAAGCATATATGGTGGCTAACATACGCAAATAAGAGCGAGAAGAGAAGAAACACACGGTCAAGAAAACTATAAGTGATCAAGAAGTGATCGTGAAGCTACTTACGTTCAAGAATAACACGAGACCGTGTTCTCTTCCCGGACTCCGCCGAAAAGAGATCATCATGGCTACACATGCGGTTGATCCTTTTAATTAAGTTAAGTGTCAAGTTCTCTACAACCGGATATTAACAAATTCCCATCTGCCACATAACCACGGGCACAACTCTCGAAAGTTTATACCCTGTAGGGGTGTCCCAACTTAGCCCATCACAAGCTCTCACGGTCAACGAAGGATATTCCTTCTCCCGAAAAGACCCGATCAGTCTCGGAATCCCGGTTACAAGACAATTAGACAATGGTAAAACAAGACCAGCAAAGCCGCCCGATGTGCCGACAAATCCCGATAGGAGTCGCATGTATCTCGTTCTAAGGGCACACCGGATTGGTCAAGCTACGAGTAAAACCAACCCTCAAGTTGCCCCGAGGTGGCCCCGCAGGCTGCCCGTTTCGGACCAACACTCAGAGGAGCACTGGCTCGGGGGGGTTTAAAATAAAGATGACCCTTGAGTCTGCAGAACCCAAGGGAAAGGTATATGGTGGTAGGTAGGAAAATGGTAAAACCAAGGTTGGGCCTTGCTGGAGGAGTTTTATTCAAGGTGAACTATCAAGGGGTTCCCATAACACCCAACCGCGCAAGGAACGCAAAATCAAGGAACATAACACCTGTATGACGGAAACAAGGGCGGCAGAAGTGGAACAAAACACCAGGCATAAGGCCGAGCCTTCCACCCTTTACCAAGTATATAGATGCATTAAAGTAAATAAGAGATAATAATGATATCCCAACAAATCCATGTTCCAACATGGAACAAACTTCATCTTCACCTGCAACTAGCAACGCTATAAGAGGGGATGAGCAAAAGCGGTAACATAGCCGAACAACGGTTTGCTAGGAAAGGTGGGTTAGAGGCTTGACATGGCAATATGGGAGGCATCATATAACAAGTGGTAGGTAGCACGACATAGAGATAGAACGAACAACGAGCAAAGCAAAGATAGAAGTGATTTCGAGGGTATGGTCATCTTGCCTGCAAAGTTCTCAGAGTTGTCGAAAGCTTGATCCTCGATAGCGTACTCAATAGGTTCCTCGGTCATGTACTCGTCTCCCAGCTCTACCCAAAGCAAGAACCAAAGCAAAGGACCAACAATCAATCACAGTGCAATGCACAAGCAACATGATGCAATACATGGCATGATATGCAAGACATGATATGCAATGCATATGCGTGCTCCGGAAGGGAAAGAATGATCAAGGAATCAACTTGGCAAACCAAGTGTGCCGCTGGAAAGATGAGATGATTTCAGTTGAAATTATGAAGATCACCGGATACGAATGCACGGTTTGCAAATGGCAAGCAAAACAATAATGAGACAATTCTGCGATTAACAACGCGATGCCATCTAGAATGCAACAAGAAACTAAGCTACTTCACTCCAACATAGCAACAAAGCATATGGAAGTGATTTACAAGAGATGCTTTACAAAACATGAACACTGAGCTATGGCTAAATCACACTAGAACAGCTTCAAACAAGCATGGCAAAAGTGCAAAAGATATCAACTTCACAGACTTGGTGAAAATACTAACATGTCAAAAACAACATCAGGAAGCAATGTTTAGAGCAAGCAAACAACATGGTACATGAATATATCATAGCAAAGAAAGGCATGGCATGACTCAACTAAAAGCATAGAACAAAAGTCCCTTACTGAACATGAGCCAAAAAGGCACAGAAGGTGTAAACATAACAAGTTTTATAAACAGATTCAGACTTTGTGGAATTACAGGACATGGCAAAAACAGATTATGATAGCAACTTGGCATGCTTGTTCCACTCATCATAGGGCACTAAAAGACATGGAATAAATTCTAGCATGTAGTAGGCATGAAAATGAAGCTATAAATGTGCCAAACAGCTTCATAGGATGATTGAAATAAATCACACAAAAATGACAAAACAACATCATGATGTAAAATGCCATGTTCATGAACTTGCTCAAATGCAGAAACTAATGCCACCACTGGATTGGTGAGATTTTTCTACCCCCAAAACATATATAATATGTTGGGGTTGCTGTAGAAAAATCCCCACAAAAGCTATAAGTCAAAAACTGCCTGAAATGGAAAAAGACAGAAGTGGAAAAACCCTAAATGGAAATGTCCCGATATGGACTTTCCAGATAAGGAAAAGCTAGATTGGGAGAGGCTCAAAAAGGGCAACTGCCTGAAATGGCTAGAGACAGAAGTGGTGTGGCTGACAGATGGGCCCATGGGTCCACGTGTCAGGTGAGTGTGTCTGGGTGCGTTTGAGAGGCTGGCAAGTGGGGTCGGCTGCGCGTGAGGCTAGTAGGTGGGTCTAGTGGCGCGTGAGGCTGGCTGGTTGGCCTGTCGGCGCTGCTGAAATAGAGAGAAACAGGGGCACTGCCGGCCGGCGACGGGCACGGCGAAGGGTCTCACCGGAGTGGTCTCCGGTGGCCCTACGGCATGACGGAGATGCGCAACAGGGTCACAGGAGAATCCCGCGTCCCCGGGTGCCACTAGCCGAACCGGACGACGACGAGCTATAGAGGCGGCGACGGAGCGGATGCACGCGGCGAGGCGGATAGCCACGCGAGCAGCTGGGGCTGTGGAACCGGCCTATGCGACGCGGCGACGGGGAATGACACGCGCAGAGGCGCTACGGAGGTCGCAAGACTCGCCGAAGAAGGGTTCGATGACGACGGGTTCATGCGGACGGCGCGGGGCTAGCTAACGCATGAAAAAGAGGGGGAGAAAGGCACGAGGCTGCTCAGGGGCTTACCACGAGCACAAGAGTGTGCTCGGTTGGACGGGAGGTGGTCGGAGGCGAGCACGGCTACGATCGAACACCTGCGGGCTCCACGGAGAAGAAGAGGAAGGAGTCGATGGTGTCTTAGTGTCCCGTGGTGAAGTAGTGGACGTCGGGGACATAGACGATGTCGGGGAAGAAGACGGACACGATTGCCGGGGTGGAGGTGGTCGGAGAGCATGCCAGCGACGAGCTCGCATGCTCGGATGCGCTCGGAATGTTGGTGGCGCGGCGAATCTGGAGGCTCTCTCACCTGGCGGCGGCAGCGGCGAGAGGGAAGAGGGGAAACCCTAGGAGCGCGTGGACATGGAGAGAGGTTAGAAGGAGGGCTAGGTCGAGGATTTGGAGCGGCGATGCTCTCGGCCATGGCCATGTGCGTGCTCATGAGGGGGACCAAGGTGGAAGAAAAGGTTGGTGAGGCGTGGGCACGGTCGCTAACCAGTGGGAGTGACGCAGCCACGTGGAGCGAGTGGGAGAGAGGGGCGTGCGCCAGTTCGGTGAGAAAAGGAGGAAGGAGGGCGCGAGTGGGTGAGCTGGGCTACGGAGCTCGGGACCAGATGGGCCGGTCTGGAAGGCCGAGGCCCAGTTGGGTGCTGCTGCTACTGGGCTGGTCTGCTTCTTTTCCTTTTTCATTTTCTTCAGACAGAAAAACAAAAGGAAAAGCATAGGGGGATTGGGGAGGATTTTGAGAGATATAACAATATCCTCGGAATCCTGAATTTGTGTAGTAATTAATAAAATTTATTTGGTAATTTTTAAAGATAGAAAAATATTCCAAGTTTGAATTAGGTTCAAACTTGAAGCATTTTTTATCCCAACCAAACCAAGTCCAATTTGGGTGAAACTTGGCAGGGAGGTGAGTGGCATGAAGCTTGAATTGTGAGGAAGAGATGAGCATTAAAGGAGGAGTAAAAGTGGCACTTGCCAAATAGAAAAAGAGAAGGAGGGGAGGGGTGATGCAAGGGTATGATGATGCTTGGACCCACATAGAACATGCCACAATGCAATGAGCTACACCATGAAGATGCACATGATGAGCATGATGAAATGCAACATGACAAGAGGCACACATGTAAACAATATGATGAGGCCATGATGCAACCATGCAGGCAAAAGAAAAAAGATAAATAAAATACAAAACAAGACAAGACAATGCAATAAGGAACAAAACAAAACCCAAAAGGAAAACCCACAAGAAGAAACCACTTGGTATTGAACATGACAAGGATTGGTACATCTCCAAATATGGAAGTTTTGCATCTGGGGTGTTACAACACTCCACCACTACAAAAGGATCTCGTCCCGAGATCTAGGGCTGAAAGAACTCCGGATATTCAGAACGGAGGTGATCCTCGCGCTCCCAGGTGGCTTCTCGGTCGGAATGGTGTGACCACTTCACTTTCATGAATTTGATAGACTTGTTGCGAGTATTGCGCTCGGTTTCTTCAAGAATAGCAATGGGATGCTCATGATAAGACAAGTCTTCTTGGAGATCGATCTCTTCAGGAGTCTTGAAGCACTTGCGAAGCTGTGACACGTGAAACACATCAAGCACATTTGCGAAGTTGGACGGAAGCTCAAGTTGATAGGCCAGGTCGCCTATTTTGCCAATGATCTTGAAAGGACCCACGTATCTATCTAGGGGCAAGCTTCCCTTTGATACCGAATCGACGAGTGCCTTTCATTGGATAGAAACGGAGATAGACATGGTCTCCGATATCAAAAGCCAAGTCACAGTGCTTGCTATCATAGTAACTCTTCTGGCGCGATTGCGCGGCTTTGAGATTTTCACGGATGACTTTACACATTTCTTCCGCTTCTGTGATTAAGTCATTGCCAAGAAGTTGGCGTTCACCGGTCTCTAACCAATTGAGAGGAGTACGACACTTCCTACCATAAAGAATTTCGAATGGGGCCTTGCCCGAACTCGCTTGGAAGCTGTTGTTGTAGGAGAACTCGACATATGGAAGACAATCTTCCCACTTCATACCGAAGGAAATGACACAAGACCTGAGCATATCTTCAAGGATTTGATTGACTCGCTTGACTTGGCCACTAGTTTGAGGATGGAAAGCTATGCTGAAGCGAATGTTGGTTCCCATAGCCTTCTGAAAGGAGTCCCAGAACTTGGAGGTGAAAATTCTTCCATGATATGAAGATATCAATTGTGGAATGCCGTGCAATGAGACAATCCTGGAGCTGTATAGTTGTGCCAACTGAGCTGCTGTGATAGATTCTTTGATTGGAAGGAAATGAGCCACTTCTGTAAGCTTGTCGATGACAACGAAGATAGCATCATTTCCACGCTTGGACTTGGGAAATCCAGTAACGAAGTCCATTTCAATATGGTCAAACTTCCATTATGGAATAGCAAGAGGTTGGAGGAGACCAGCTGGCCGTTGGTGTTCTGCATTCACCCTTCTACAGACATCACATTCATTCACGAATTGAGCAATTTCTCACTTCATTCGAGTCCACCAATACGACTGCTTGAGGTCATGGTACATCTTCGTACTTCTAGGATGAATGGATAGAAGGGAATTGTGCGCCTCGTTCATAATGACTTTCCTTAGATCACCTTTAGGAACCACAATCCGGTCCTCGAAGAATAGAGTGTCTTTGTCGTCAACATGATAGCACTTGTATTTGGGTTGGCTCTTGGCAATCCCATGTTTCACCTTCTTCACCATGGAATCCAGGAGTTGTGCCTCACGAATTTGATCTTCCAAAGTAGGAGAGACTTGGAGGTTGGCAAGAAAACCTTGAGGAACAACTTGGAGATTCAATTTACAGAAAGCTTCACAAAAGTCCGGTTGGAAGGGCTTGAGAATTAAGCTGTTGTAGTAAGCCTGCCTGCTCAAAGCATCTGCAATGACATTGTCCTTGCCTGGAGTATATTCAATACTCGGATCGTATTCTTGAATCATTTCGACCCATCGAGTCTGCCTGAGGTTGAGGTTGGGTTGAGAGAAGATGTACTTGAGGCTCTTATGATCTGTGAAGATGTCCACTTTCCTTCCCAACAAGAGATGTCTCCACGTTAATAATGCATTGACGACTGCCGCCAACTCAAGATCATGAGTGGGGTAGTTCCTTTCGTTGGGCTTCAACTGATGAGAGGTATAAGCCACAACTTTCTTCTCTTGCATTAACACATCACCGAGACCTTGTAAGGAGGCATCACAGAAAACTTCGAATGGCTTGGATTCATCAGGAGGAGTCAAGACAGGAGCTGTGACTAACTTCTCTTTGAGGGTGTTGAAAGCAACGTCACACTCAGGCGTCCAGACATACTTGACATGCTTCTAGAGGAGGTTGGAAAGAGGCTTTGCAATCTTAGAGAAATTCTCAACAAATCTTCGACAATAACTTGCAAGCCCAAGAAAACTGCAGAGCTGCTTGACATTCTGAGGAGGTTCCCAATTCACAATTGCAGACACCTTCTCGGGATTCACGGTGATGCCCTTGGCGGAGATGATATGACCAAGGTAAAGAACTTCGTCAAGCCAGAACTCACACTTGGAAAACTTCACATAGAATTGATGCTCTCTGAGTTTGTCAAGCACCAATCTCAAATGCTTGGCATGATCCTCCTTATTCTAGGAAAAGACCAAGATATCATCGAGATACACCAGGACAAAATCATTTGTGTAAGGGTTGAAGATGAAGTTCATCATGCGAGAGAACGTTGGAGGAGCATTGACAAGGCCAAAAGACATGACAGTATATTCATAAGAACCATAGCTTGTTCTGAATGCTGTCTTGGGGATATCTTGTTCACAAATGCGAATCTGATGATAACCCATACGAAGGTCAAGCTTGGAGAATACTTGGGCACCTTTAAGTTGCTCGAAAATCTCATTGATGTTGGGAAGTGGATACTTGTTCTTTATTGTCTTCTTGTTCAATTGACGGTAGTCGACGCAGAGTCGTTCCGTTCCATCCCTCTTCTTGACAAAAAGGACACCACAACCCCATGGAGATGAACTCGGTCTGATCAGACCCATACACTCTTGTTCATCGAGTTGTTTCTTAAACTCCTTCAACTCCTCTGGTCCAAGCTTGTAAGGACGCTTGCAAACAGGTTCCATACCAGGCTCAAGATCGATAACGAATTCAACTGGCCGGTGAGGAGGCATTCCCGGAAGCTCTTCTGGAAAGACGTCTTGATATTCACAAATGAATGGAATCTGAGAGATGGCATTCAACTCTCCCTTCTCATTGAGAGGAAACAGCCGAATGGATTCGTCACGAGCGGCATAGATGATCACATCCTCAGACGAGTGTGTCAATTGAATCTACCTGGCAGCACAATCAAGCTGAGCCTTGTGCTTAGAAAGCCAGTCCATCCCGAGAATTAGACCAATATCTGAGTCACCAAGAACCATTGGAGAAGACAGAAATTTACAGTCTCCCATCTTATTGGAAACATCCGGAACCACCAAACCGGCACTCAACCGTTTACCCGGAGAAACGATATCCATGGGTTTACCCAAATGAGAAGAAGTAAATTCATGCTTGGCAAAAAACGGTCTTGACATGAAACAATGCGATGCACCAGTATCAAATAAGACTTTTGTAGTAATAGAGTTAACTGGAAGGTTACCCATGATCAATTCTGAAGAATCCTCTACCTGAGTTGCGTTCGTTGCTACCTCTTGAGCACTGCGCTGGTATTCCCTTGAAGGGGAAAGGGTGATGCAGCAAAGTAGCGTAAGTATTTCCCTCAGTTTTCGAGAACCAAGGTATCAATCCAGTAGGAGGCTACACGCGAGTCCCTCGCACCTACACAAAACAAAAAAATCCTCACAACCAAGGCGATAAGGGGTTGTCAATCCCTACATGGTCACTTACGAGAGTGAGATCTGATAGATATGATAAGATAATATTTTTGGTATTTTTATGAAGATGCAAAGTAAAATAAAAGGCAATGAAAATAACTAAGTGTTGGAAGATTAATATGATGGAAGATAGACCCGGGGGGGCATAGGTTTCACTAGTGGATTCTCTCAAGAGCATAAGTATTTTACGGTGGGTGAACAAATTACTGTTGAGCAATTGACAGAATTGAGCATAGTTATGAGAATATCTAGGTACGATAATGTATATAGGCATCACGTCCGAGACAAGTAGACCGACTCCTCCCTGCATCTACTACTATTACTCCACAAATCGACCGCAATCCAGCATGCATCTAGAGTATTAAGTTCATAAGAACAGAGTAACACTTTAAGCAAGATGACATGATGTAGAGGGATAAATTCATGCAATATGATAGAAAAACCCATCTTGTTATCCTTGATGGCAACAATACAATACATGCCTTGCTGCCCCTACTGTCACTGGGAAAGGACACCGCAAGATTGAACCCAAAGCTAAGCACTTCTCCCATTGCAAGAAAGATCAATCTAGTAGGCCAAACCAAACTGATAATTCAAAGAGACTTGCAAAGATAACCAATCGTACATAAAATAATTTAGCGAAAATTCAAATATTGTTCATAGATAAACTTGATCATAAACCCACAATTCATCGGTCTCAACAAACACACCGCAAAAGAAGATTACATCAAATAGATCTCCACGAGAGAGGGGGAGAGCATTGTATTGAGATCCAAAAAGAGAGAAGAAGCCATCTAGCTAATAACTATGGACCCGAAGGTCTGAGGTAAACTACTCACACTTCATCCGAAGGGCTATGGTGTTGATGTAGAAGCCCTCCGTGATCGATGCCCCCTCCGGCGGAGCTCCGGAACAGGCCCCAAGATGGGATCTCATGGATACAGAAAGTTACGGCGGTGGAATTAGGGTTTTTGCTCTTTTGCTGAACGTTTGGGGGTACGTAGGTATATATAGGAGGAAGGAGTACGTCGGTGGAGCAACAGGGGGCCCATGAGGGTGGAGGGTGCGCCTCGGGGGGGGGGGGGGGGGGGGGGAGGCACGGCCCCCCTACCTCGTGGCCTCCCTGTTGGTTGCTTGACATAGGGTGCAACTCTCCTGGATCATGTTCTTCCTGAAAATCACGTTCCCGAAGGTTTCATTCCGTTTGGAATCCGTTTGACATTCTTTTTCTGTGAAACTCTAAAATAGGCAAAAAAACAACAATTCTGGGTTGGGCCTCCGGTTAATAGGTTAGTCCCAAAAATAATATAAAAGTGAATAATAAAGCCCAATAATGTCCAAAACAGAAGATAATATAGCATGGAGCAATCAAAAATTATAGATACGTTGGAGACGTATCAAGCATCCCCAAGCTTAATTCCTGCTCGTCCTCGAGTAGGTAAATGATAAAAACATAATTTTTGATGTGGAATGCTACTAGTCATAATTTCAATGTAATTCTTCTTAACTGTGGCATGAATATTCAGATCCAAAAGATTCAAGATAGAAGTTTAATATTGACATAGAAATAATAATACTTCAAGCATACTAACTAAGCAATTATGTCTTCTCAAAATAACATGGCCAAAGAAAGTTCATCCCTACAAAATCATATAGTTTAGTCATGCTCCATTTTCGTCACACAAGAATGCTCTCATCATGCACAACCCCGATGACAAGGCAAGCAATTGTTTCATACTTTAGTAATCTCAAACTTTATAAACCTTCACGCAATACATGAGTGTGAGCCATGGATATAGCACTATGGGTGGAATAGAGTATAATGATGGGGGTTATGTGGAGAAGACAAAAAAGGAGAAAGTCTCACATCAACGAGACTAATCAATGAGCTATGGAGATGCTCATCGATTGATGTTAATGCAAGGAGTAGGGATTGCCATGCAACAGATGCACTAGAGCTATAAATGTATGAAAGATCAACAAAAGAAACTAGTGGGTGTGCATCCAACTTGCTTGCTCACGAAGACCTAGGGCACTTGAGGAGGCCCATGGTTGGAATATACAAGACAAGTTCTATAATGAAAAATTCCCACTAGTATATGAAAGTGACAAAACAAGAGACTCTCTATCATGAAGATCATGGTGCTACTTTGAAGCACAAGTGTGGAAAAAAGGATAGTAGCATTGTCCCTTTTCATATCTTTTTTGGGCCTTTTTTTATTTGGCCTTTCTATTTTTTTATTGGGGCAATGATCTATTAAATGATGATCATCACACTTCTATTTATTTACAACTCAATGATTACAACTCGATACTATAACAAGGTATGACACTATATGAATGCCTTCGACGGTGTACCGGGATATGTAATGAACCAAGAGTGACATGTATGAAAGAATTATGAATGGTGGCTTTGCCACAAATACTATGTCAACTACATGATCATGCTAAACAATATGACAATGATGAACGTGTCATGATGAACGGGATGGTGGAAAGTTGCATGGCAATATATCTCGGAATGGCTATGGAAATGCCATAATAGGTAGGTATGGTGGCTGTTTTGAGGAAGATATAAGGAGGTTTATGTGTGAAAGAGCGTATCATATCATGGGGTTTGGATGCACCGGCGAAGTTTGCACCAACTCTCAATGTGAGAAAGGGCAATGCACCGTACCGAAGAGGCTATCAATGATGGAAAGGTGAGAGTGCGTATAATCCATGGACTCAACATTAGTCATAAAGAACTCACATACTTATTCCAAAAATCTACAAGTCATCAAAAACCAAGCACTACATGCATGCTCCTAGGGGGATAGATTGGTAGGAAAAGACCATCGCTCGTCCCCGACCGCCACTCATAAGGAGGACAATCAAAGAACACCTCATGTTTCAAATTTGTTACATAACGTTTACCATACGTGCATGCTACGAGACTTGCAAACTTCAACACAAGTATTTCTCAAATTCACAACTACTCAACTAGCACAACTTTAATATCACTACCTCCATATCTCAAAACAATCATCAAGCATCAAACTTCTCTTAGTATTCAAAACACTCATAAGAAAGTTTTTACTAATCTTGAATACCTAGCATATTAGGATTATTTAAGCAAATTACCATGCTATTTGAGACTCTCAAAATAATCTAAGTCAAGCATGAGAGATCAATAGTTTCTATAAAACAAACCCACCACCGTGTTCTAAAAGATATAAGTGAAGTACTAGAGCAAAACTATATAACTCAAAAGATATAAGTGAAGCACATAGAGTATTCTAATAATTTCTGAATCATGTGTGTCTCTCTCAAAAGGTGTGTACAGAAAAGATGATTGTGGTAAACTAAAAAAGCAAAGACTCAAATCATACAAGATGCTCCAAGCAAAACACATATCATGTGGTGAATAAAAATATAGCTCCAAGTAAAGTTACCGATGGAAGTAGACGAAAGAGGGGATGCCTTCCGGGGCTTCCCCAAGCTTTGGATTTTTGGTGTCCTTAGATTATCTTGGGGGTGCCATGGGAATCCCCAAGCTTAGGCTCTTGCCACTCATTGTTCCATAATCCATCAAATCCTTACCCAAAACTTGAAAACTTGACAACACAAAACTTAAAATAGAAAATCTCATGAGCTCCGTTAGCGAAAGAAAAATAAAGAACACTTCAAGGTACTGTAATGAACTCATTATTTATTTATATTGGTGTTAAACCTACTGTATTCAAACTTCTCTATGGTTTATAAACTATTTTACTAGCCATTGATTCATCAAAATAAGCAAACAACACACGAAAAACAGAATCTGTCAAAACCAGAACAGTCTGTAGTAATCTGTAGCTAGCGCAAGATCTGGAACACTAAAAATTCTAAAATAAATTTCTGGACGTGAGGAATTTATATATTAATCATCTTCAAAAATAATTAACTAAATATCACTTTCAAAATAAAAATGGCAGCAGTTCTCGTGAGCGCTAAAGTTTCTGTTTTTTACAGCAAGATTAACAAGACTTTCCCGAAGTCTTCCCAACGGTTCTACTTGGCACAAACACTAATTAAACACAAAAAACACAACCAAAACAGAGGCTAGATAAATTAATTATTACTAAACAGGATCAAAAATCAAGGAATAAAAATAAAATTGGGTTGCCTCCCAACAAGCGCTATCGTTTAACGCCCCTAGCTAGGCATAAAAAGCAAGGATATATCTAGGTATTGCCATCTTTGGTAGGCAATCCATAAGTGGCTCTCATAATAGATTCATAAGGTAATTTAATTTTATTTCGAGGAAAGTGTCCCATGCCTTTCCTTAACGGAAATTGGAATCTAATATTTCCTTCCTTCATATCAATAATTGCACCAATCGTTCTAAGGAAAGGTCTACCAAGAATAATAGGACATGAAGGATTGCAATCTATCTCAAGAACAATAAAATCTACGGACACATAGTTTCTATTTGCAACAATAAGAACATAATTAATTCTTCCCATAGGTTTCTTAATAGTGGAATCCGCAAGGTGCAAGTTTAAAGAGCAATCATCAAAATCACGGGAACCTAACAAATCACACAAAGTCTTTGGAATCGTGGAAACACTAGCACCCAAATCACACAAAGCATAGCATTCATGATCTTTAATTTTAATTTTAATAGTTTGTTACCACTCATCATAAAGTTTTCTAGGGATAGAAACTTCTAACTCAAGTTTTTCTTCATAAGATTGCATCAAAGCATCAATGCTATGTTTGGTAAAAGCTTTATTTTGACAATAAGCATGGGGAGAATTTAGCACGGATTGCAACAAGGAAATACAATCTATTAAAGAGCATCTATCATAATTAAATTCCTTGAAATCCAAAATAGTAGGTTCATTAACATCTAGAGTTTTGATCTCTTCAATCCCACTTTTATCAAATTTAGCATCAAGATCTAAAAACTCCGAATTTTTGGAACGCCTTCTAGGTAAAGGTGGATCATATTCAGTCCCATCATTATCAAGATTCATATTGCAAAACAAAGATTTAATAGGGGACACATCAATAACTTTTAGATCTTCATCTTTATTATCATGGAAAAAAGAAGAACACACTCTTATAAAGGAATCTTTCTTTGCACGCATCCTAGCGGTTCTTTCTTTGCACTCATCAATGGAAATTCTCATGGCTTTGAGAGACTCATTGATATCATGCTTAGGAGGAATATATCTAAGTTTTAAAGAATCAACATCAAGAGAAATTCTATCAACGTTCCTAGCCAAACCATCAAATTTAAGCAATTTCTCTTCAAGCAAAGCATTGAAATTCTTTTGTGAATTCATAAATTCCTTAACACTAGTCTCAAATTCAGAGGGCATCTTATTAAAATTTCCATAAGAATTGTTGTAGGAATTACCATAATTATTAGAGGGATTACTAGGATAAGGCCTAGGATTAAAGTTTCCTCTATACACATTGTTACCAAAATTATTCCTACCAACAAAATTTACATCCATAGATTCATTATTATTCTCAATAAAAGTAGACAAAGGCATATCATTAGGATCAGGAGAAACACTCTTAGTAGCAAATAATTTCATAAGTTCATCCAACTTTCCACTCAAAACATTAATTTCTTCTATCGCATGCACTTTTTTATTAGTAGATCTTTCAGTGTGCCATTGAGAATAATTAACCATAATATTATCTAGGAGTTTAGTAGCTTCTCCTAAAGTGATTTCCATAAAAGTGCCTCCCGCGACCGAATCTAAAAGATTTCTAGAAGAAAAATTCAATCTGGCATAAAAAATTTGTATAATCATCCACAAATTCAAACCATGTGTTGGGCAATTACATATCATTAATTTCATCATCTCCAAAGCTTGTGCAACATGTTCATGATCAAGTTGCTTAGAATTTGTAATATCGTTTCTAAGAGAGATGATCTTAGCGGGAGGAAAATACTTAGAGATAAAAGCATCTTTGCACTTATTCCAAGAATCAATACTATTTTTAGGCAAAGACGAAAACCAAGCTTTAGCACGATCTCTAAGCGAAAAAGGAAATAGCTTCAATTTAACAATATCATTGTCCACATCTTTCTTCTTTTGCATATCACACAAATCAACGAAGCTATTTAGATGGGTAGCGGCATCTTCACTAGGAAGGCCGGAAAACGGATCTTTCATGACAAGATTCAGCAAGGCGGCATTAATTTCACAAGATTCAATATTGGTAAGAGGAGCAATTGGAGTGCTAATAAAATCATTGTTGTTGGTACTGGTAAAGTCACACAATTTAGTGTTATCTTGAGCCATCATGACAAGCAAGCAATCCAACACACAAGCAAACGAGGAACGGGCAAAAAAAGGCAAATAGAGAAAGAGAGGGAGGATAGAGAGAGAGGGCGAATAAAACGGCAAGGGTGAAGTGGGGGAGAGGAAAACGAGAGGCAAATGGCAAATAATGTAATGGGGGAGATAAGGGTTTGTGATGGGTACTTGGTATGTTGACTTTTGCGTGGACCTCCCCGGCAACGGCGTCAGAAATCCTTCTTGCTACCTCTTGAGCACTGCGCTGGTATTCCCTTGAAGAGGAAAGAGTGATGCAGCAAAGTGGCTTAAGTATTTCCCTTAGTTTTTGAGAACCAAGGTATCAATCCAGTAGGAGGCTACGCGCGAGTCCCTCGCACCTTCACAAAACAAATAAATCCTCGCAACCAACGTGATAAGGGGTTGTCAATCCCTACACGGTCACTTACGAGAGTGAGATCTGATAGATATGATAAGATAATATTTTTCGTATTTTTATGATAAAGATGTAAAGTAAAATAAAAGGCAATGAAAATACCTAAGTGTTGGAAGATTAATATGATGGAAGATAGACCCGGGGGCCATAAGTTTCACTAGTTGCTTCTCTCAAGAGCATAAGTATTTTACGGTGGGTGAACAAATTACTGTTGAGCAATTGACAGAATTGAGCATAGTTATGAGAATATCTAGGTATGATCATGTATATAGGCATCACGCCCGAGAAAAGTAGACAGACGGCTGCCTGCATCTACTACTATTACTCCACACATCGACCGCTATCGAGCATGCATCTAGAGTATTAAGTTCATAAGAACAGAGTAACGCTTTAAGCAAGATGACATGATGTAGAGGGATAAATTCATGCAATATGATAAAAAGCCCATCTTGTTATCCTCGATGGCAACAATACAATATGTGCCTTGCTGCCCTACTGTCACTGGGAAAGGACACCGCAAGATTGAACCCAAAGCTAAGCACTTCTCCCATTGCAAGAAAGATCAATCTAGTAGGCCAAACCAAACTGATAATTCAAAGAGACTTGCAAAGATAACCAATCATACATAAAAGAATTTAGAGAAGATTCAAATATTGTTCATAGATAAACTTGACCATAAAACCACAATTCATCGGTCTCAACAAACACACCGCAAAAGAAGATTACATCGAATAGTTCTCCACGAGAGAGGGGGAGAACATTGTATTGAGATCCAAAAAGAGAGAAGAAGCCATCTAGCTAATAACTATGGACCCGAAGGTCTAAGGTAAACTACTCACACATCATCGGAGAGGCTATGGTGTTGATGTAGAAGCCCTCCGTGATTGATGCCCCCTCCGGCGGAGCTCCGGAACAGGCCCCAAGATGGGATCTCGTGGATACAGAAAGTTATGGCGGTGGAATTAGGGTTTTTGCTCCGTTTCTGATTGTTTGGGGGTACATAGGTATATATAGGAGGAAGGAGTATGTCGGTGGAGCAACAGGGGGCCCACGAGGGTGGAGGGCGCGCTTGGGGGGGTAGGCGCGCCCCCTACCTCGTGGCCTCCCTATTGGTTGCTTGACGTAGGGTCCAAGCCTCCTAGATCATGTTCGTTCCGAAAATCACGTTCCCGAAGGTTTCATTCCGTTTGGACTCCGTTTGATATTCTTTTTCTGCGAAACTCTGAAATAGGCAATAAGACAACAATTCTGGGCTGGGCCTCCGGTTAATAGGTTTGTCCCAAAAATAATATAAAAGTGAAAAATAAAGCCCATTAATGTCCAAAACAGAAGATAATATAGCATGGAGCAATCAAAAATCATAGATACGTTGGAGACGTATCATTCATCATGTTCACCTTAGCATGCTTGGGATTATGCTTGACCACTGCATTGCTTGAAGATCTCACAGGAGGAGGAGGCGGAAGGCGCCTTTGGTTGAAGCATTTTTTTGCATAGTGCCCCTTCTGCTGACACTTGTTGCAAGTAACCTCTGAGAGCGGACGGTGATAAGGAGCACTTGACCTTGGAGCTTGAGGCTGAGCTTTGTTCTGATAGACGGGTTGGGGGGGGGGGATGATCCATTGCCACCTTTGCTCTTCTGCTAGTAGGACTGACGAAATGGAGGAGGAGGAGGCAACCAGAACTTCTGTTGCTTAGCTGCCACTTGTGAGGAAGAAAGCTGAACTACGTCCCTGGCACTCTTCTTAGAAGCCTCACACTTGAGGTGAGCAGCTTCTTGCTTTAGTGCCATATTGTAGAATTGATCAAACTTAGTCGGCTCAAGAAGCACGACATGCTGCCTTGCTTGAGATTGCAGAACTCCTCACTCTTGCTCTCAGCAACACTTGGTGGAATGTGATGAGCTTTGAAGTCTTGGCGTAAATCATCCCAGGTAATCACACGACCTCCTCTGGAATCTCTGTATTGTTGATACCACTCAACAGCTTGGTCCTTGAGTTGAAACGAAGCAAACTTGAAAAAGTCCTCAGGCCTGACATTGCTACATTCAAAATGCTTGCAGATGTCCATGAGCCAATCGTCGGCATCTGTGGCCTCGGCACAGTTGCTGAAGGACTTCGGCTGGTTTATGAGGAACTGGTTGAGGGTAGCAAACTGAGGCTGATTGTTGCCTTGGCCTTGATTTCCTTGGTTGCCTTGCCCTTGGTTGCACTCTTGCAAGAGTTGCAAAAGCATCTGAGTGTTGGTGTTGGTGGCTGCCATGACAGCTTGCCATGCCTCCGGAGGTGGAGGTGGTGGCGCAGGGTTTGACTGATCCCCATCATTGCGGTCCGGATTCTGACGCGTTGGAGGAGCCATCCTGAAGAGGGTGACATCCGTTAGAATTTTTGAAAGACAAGTATTCAAGCTAAATCAATGGATCAAAATTGCAACATAAAGTCTCACATTCGAACAAGAATGAACGAATGAATTCCAAAGTAAATCATCACACGTCCATACGGTTGAGAAGCCACTTAGATAAAGGTAGATGAATAAAGCAACATGGTACGAATATGAACAAATAAGTGGTAAGGATTACCCAATCACAAACCAAATATCTACGGGAAGAAATTCTAGAGCTACTTGAATTCCCACCTATAAAACTCCCGAAACTTTCTGGTTATGCAATCAGGTGTTGGGGATACAGGGGAAGCATAATATCTCACCCAAAACTAACAATTCCTACATCCATATGTATCCATCTAATAACCCACAAGTATAGGGGATCGCAACAGTTTTCGAGGGTAGAGTATTGAACCCAAATTTATTGCTTCGACATAAGGGGAGCCAAAGAATATTCTCAAGTATTAGCAGCTGAGTTGTCAATTCAACCACACCTGGAAACTTAATATCTGCAGCAAAGTGTTTAGTAGCAAAGTAATATGATAGTAGTGGTAACAATGGCAAAAGATAACGGTAGCAAAAGTAATATTTTTGGGTTTTGTAGTGATTATAATAGTAGCAACGGAAAAGTAAATAAGCGAAGAACAATATATGAAAAGATCGTAGGCATTGGATCGGTGATGGAAAATTGTGCCAGATGTGATCGATCATGTAACAGTCATAACCTAGGGTGACACAGAACTAGCTCCAGTTCATCAATGTAATGTAGGCATGTATTCCGAATATAGTCATACGTGCTTATGGAAAAGAACTTTCATGGCATCTTTTGTCCTACCCTCCCGTGGCAGCGGGGTCCTAATGGAAACTAAGGGATATTGAGGCCTCCTTTTAATAGAGTACCGGACCAAAGATTAACACATAGTGAATACATGAACTCCTCAAACTATGGTCATCACCGGGAGTGGTCCCGATTATTGTCACTTCGGGGTTGCCGGATCATAACACATAGTAGGTGACTATAGACTTGCAAGATAGGATCAAGAACTCACATATATTCATGAAAACATAATAGGTTTAGATCTAAAATCATGGCACTTGGGCCCTAGTGACAAGCATTAAGCATAGCAAAGTCATAGCAACATCAATCTCAGAACATAGTGGATACAAGGGATCAAACCCTAACCAAACTAACTAGATTACATGATAAATCTCACCCAACCCATCACCAGCAAGCCTACAATGGAATTACTCATGCACGGCAGTGAGCCTCATGAAATTGGTGATGGAGGAAGGTTGATGATGACGATGGCGACGGATTCCCCTCTACGGAGCCCCGAACAGACTCCAGATCAGCCCTCTCGAGAGAGTTTAGGGCTTGGCGGCGGCTCCATATCGTAAAACGTGATGAACCCTTCTCTCTGATTTTTTTCTCCCCGAAAGTGAATATACGGAGTCAAGGTTGAGGTCGATGGAGCGTTAGGGGGCCCACGAGGCAGGGGGCGCACCGAGGGGGTAGGGCGCGCCCCACCCTCGTGGACAGGTGGAAGCCCCACTGACATGGATCTTTCTTCTAGTATTTTTTATATATTCCAAAATAATTCTTCGTTGATTTTCAGGTCATTCCGGGATCTTTTATTTCTGCACAAAAATAACACCATGGCAATTCTGCTGAAAACAGCGTCAGTCCAGGTTAGTTCCATTCAAATCATGCAAGTTAGAGTCCAAAACAAGGGCAAAAGTGTTTGGAAAAGTAGATATGACGGAGACGTATCAACTCCCCCAAGCTTAAACCTTTGCCTGTCCTCAAGCAATTTAGTTGATAAACTGAAAGTGATAAAGAAAAACTTTTACAAACTCTGTTTTCTCTTGTTGTTGTAAATATGTAAAGCCAACATTCACGTTTTCAGCAAAGATTATGAACTAACCATATTCACAATAACACTTAGGTCTCATGTTTACTCATGTCAATGGCATAATCAACTAGCGAGCAATAATAATAAATCTCAGATGACAACACTTTCTCAAAACAACCATGATATGATATGACAAGATGGTATCTCACTAGCCCTTTCTGAGACAGCAAAACATAAATGCAGAGCACCTTTAAAGATCAAGGACTGACTAGACATTGTAATTCATGGTAAAGAGATCCAGTCAAGTCATACTCAATGTAAACTAATAGTAATGGATGCAAATAACAGCGATGCTCTCCAACTGGTGCTTTTTAATAATAGGATGATGACTCAACATAAAGGTAAATGGATAGGCCCTTCGCATAGGGAAGTAGGGATTTGTAGAGGTGCAAGAGCTCGGTTTTGAAATAGATTTGAATAATATTTTGAGTGGTATACTTTCATTGTCAACATAACAACCGAGAGATCTCGATATCTTCCATGCTACACACATTATAGGCGGTTCCCAAACAGAATGGTAAAGTTTATACTCCCCCTCCACCAACAAGCATCAATCCATGGCTTGCTCGAAACAACGAGTGCCTCCAACTAACAAGAGTACCGGGGGAGTTTTGTTTGCAGTTATTTTGATTTGATCTGCATAAAGCATGGGACAGGGCATCCCGGTGACCAACCCTTTTCTCGTGAGTGAGGAGCGGAGTCCACTCCTATTGAGAATAACCCGCCTAGCTTGGAAGATACAGACAGCCCTAGTTGATACATGAGCTATTCAAGCATACAAACAAAATGTTTATTTGGAGGTTTAGAGTTTGGCACATACAACTTTACTTGGAACGGCAGGTAGATACCGTATATAGGTAGGTATGGTGGAATCACATGGAGTGACTTTGGGGTTTATGGAATTGGATGCACAAGCAGTATTCCCGCTTAGTACAAGTGAAGGCTAGAAAAAGACTGGGAAGTGACCAGCTAGAGAGCGACAACAGTCATGAACATGCATTAAAATTAATCAACACCGAATGCAAGCATTAGTATGATATAATGCACCATGAACATAAATATCGTAGAGGCTATGTTGATTTTGTTTCAACTACATGTGTGAACATGTGCCAAGTCAAGCCACTCGAATCGTTCAAAAGAGGATACCACCCTATCATACCACATCACAACCATTTTAATAGCATGTTGGCACACAAGGTAAACCATTATAAGCTCCTAGCTAATTAAGCATGGCATAAGCAACTACAATCTCTAATTGTCATTGCAAACATGTTTATTCATAATAGGCTGAATCAGGAACGATGAACTAATCATATTTACAAAAACAAAAGAGGCCGAGTTCATACCATCTTTTCTCATCTCAATAAGTTCATCATATAATCATCATTATTGCCTTTCAATTGCACGACCGAATAGTGTGAAAAATAATAATAGTGCACGTGCATTGGACTAAGCTGGAATCTACAAGCATTCAATTCAAGAGAGAAGACAAGGTAATATGGGCTCTTTGTTAGATCAACAATAATGCATATGGGAGCCACTCAACATTTTCATTATGGTCTTCTCCTCTCAACCCCCAAATAAAAGAAACAAAACTATTTACACGGGAAAGCTCCCAACAAGCAAAAGAAGAATGAGAAATCTTTTGGGTTTTCTTTTTAATTACTACTACTACAGGCATGGAAAGTAGACTAACTAAAGGCTACAACTAAATTTTTTTGGTTTTTCTTAAGGTTTATCAAACACACAAGAAGAAAGCATAAAAAGGAAAATAAACTGGCATGGATATTACAGTGAAAAAGTATGAGCACCGACAACTAGCATGAGTGTGTGAACATAAATGTAATGTTGGTGAGAAATACGTACTCCCCCAAGCTTATGCTTTTGGCCTAAGTTGGTCTATGGCCACGGCTAGCCTGGCATATATCCAAATTAATAGTTGGGGTCGTACTGAGAAGAATCCCCCTGGTGCCACTGGTTGGCGATCTCTTCCGGATTCCACTGATAAACAGACTCCCGGTGAGGATTCTGGCTCTGTAGCTGGTGTGGGGTTTCGGTAGGCATGAATGGCCTCCGGTGGAACAAGGTACTTGCCTGCAGATAAGTCAAACAAAGAAGGAGCAGGCAAAGTAATAGTCTCAGGGTGATTTTTGTCAAATATCAGCTTGTACTTAAGCATCTTTTCCTTATTCTTAACGATAAAATCATGTGCTACCATACTCTTATAGTCTAGAAAAACAGGAGGCAACAACTTTTCTTCTTTCTCATAATGCCTAATAGGTATGTTAAAATGTGCAGCGAGGCGCAAGGCAAAGATACTTCCCAAGATGGGGCCCTTAGTACGGTTAATATTTAACCGCTTTGCAACAATAGCGCCCATACTAAATGTGTCATCACGGAACAAGGCATGGCACAAAATAACAATATCAGGGGCACTACGGTTGCCACAGTTTCCGCGACCAATTAAGCATCTACTAGCAAATATTGCGAAGTAACGTAAAACAGGAAAATGTATGCTAGTGATTCTTGCATCGGAAACTTTCCTTGTTTCCCCTACGGCAATTGTATCAATAAACCCTTCCACATTGTCACGATGTGGTTCCTCTACACTGCCCTCAAAAGGGATCAAACAAACCCGACAAAAATCACGAAGTGACATCTCCTTATGCTCATCATATAAATAAAATTCCACCGTAGGTGGTGAGCTCCTAGCATGGAAATGAAAGTTTTGCACAAAGATATTGGTGAGTAAGAGATAATGTTCGTGTTGGTCGTGGAGGAAGGCGGTGAGGCCTGCATTCTCAGCCAATTCATAGAAATCATCATAAATCCTGGCTGCTCTCAAGAAATCATCACAAGGCCATTCACACGGCCGGACCTCCGTGGTGCGAGGGAGATTATACTTGGGCTTCTTGTTCTTTTTACTTTGTTTATCCTTCGAGCTTCGGCTCAATGAGCCCCTTAAAAATCTCTTCATCTTTTTTTGAAAATTTCTGAAATTTTTAGTAACTTCAAAATAAAAGTGAACCAAACTCAACAATATTGATAGCAACTACTCCTGCAAGTGCCTAGAGGCAATATCATGCATTAAAACTACTTTTGACCATATAAATCTGACATGCAAGCTCAAGAACAGGGTCACCTAAGAAGCAAAAATTTGCAATGAATAAAGCACTAACAAAAACTAATTGGACCATTGGAGGAGTCACATACCAAAGAACAATCCCCCAAAGCAGTTTTGTGAATGTAGCTTTGAGCAAGGAGATCGAAAATGGCAGCAAGATGAGCTTGGACTCGGGTTTGAGCTGGCTAGTGATGTTTTTGGGAGGAAGAAGTAGTGTTTGGTAGCTGGAATTAGTGGAGGAGAGCTACCATGGGCCCACGAGGCAGGGGGCGTGCCCGGGGGTAGGGCGTGCCCTCCACCCTCGTGGCCAGGTGCTTGCTCCCCCTGCTGTGTTCTTAGTGCCAGATATTCTCAAATATTTAGAAAAAATCATATTTAATTTTCAGGGCATTTGGAGAGCTTTCATCTTCGGGGTATTTTTATTGCATTGATAATTCAGAAAACAGACATAAATTACTATTTTTGCTTTATTTAATATAAATAACAAAAAGTAAAAAAGAGGTTACAGAGAGTTGTGTTTTCTAAATTCATCCATCTCATGCTCATCAAAAGGAATACACTAACAAGGTTGATCAGGTCTTGTTAACAAACTCATTTCGAGTAACATGAAACCGGAGAATTTTTGAATAACACTAGATTACCTCAACGGGGATATGCATGTCCCCAAGAATAAGAATATCATATTTCTTCTTGACAGTAGGAAGAGGAAATTCAAAACCTCCAATAGTAATTGTTGAAAATTTTCCAACAGAATTGACACTGTGGACTTGAGGTTGTTTCCTCGGAAAGTGTACCGTATGCTCATTACCATTAACATGAAAAGTGACATTGCCTTTGGTGCAATCAATAACAGCCCCTTTACTACTTGTGTCGGGTTAGAGAGACCATGTGTTTCTTCAACAGGCAGCAAATTAAGACCATGTATTTCTTCAATAGGAGGTAAATTCTTAACATATTCAGCTTTAATACCCTTTTCTTTCATAGATTTCTTTGCCTCTTGCATATCTTCAGGACTGAGAAATATAATACCCCTTTTCTTCGGAGTTGGCTTAGGAGTTGGTTCAGGAAGTGTCCAATTATTTTCATTGGTCAACATATTATTCAATAGAATTTCAGCTTGATCAACTATTCTTTCCCTGAAAACACAACTAGAACAACTATCCAGGTAATCTCTGGAAGCATCGGTTAGTCCATTATAAAAGATATCAAGTATTTCATTTTTTGAGAGGATGATCAGGCAAAGCATTAAGTAATTGGAGAAGCCTCCCCCAAGCTTGTGGGAGACTCTCTTCTTCAATTTGCACAAAATTATATATTTCCCTTAAAACGGCTTGTTTCTTATGAGCGGGGAAATATTTAGCAGAGAAGTAGTAAATCATATCCTGGGGACTACACACACAACCAGGATCAAGAGAATTAAACCATATCTTAGCGTCACCCTTTAATAAGAACGGAAATAATTTAAGGATATAATACTAGCGAGTTTTCTCATCATTAGTGAACAGGGTAGCTATATCATTTAATTTAGTAAGATGTTACACAACAGTTTCAGATTCATAGCCATAGAAAGGATCAGATTGAACCAAATTAATTAACTCAGGATCAACAGAGAAATCATAATCCTTATCAGTAACAAAGATAGGTGAAGTAGCATAAGCAGGATCATATTTCATTCTAGCATTCAGAGATTTTTGTTTCAGCTTAGCTAATAGTTTCTTAAGATCACTTCTATCATTGCAGGCAAGAAAGTCTCTAGCATTTTCTTCATCCATAACATAACCCTCAGGAACATCAGGCAATTCATATCTAGGGGGAGAATCTTCATCATCACTTTCATCAATATTATCAGTTTCAATAATTTCATTATCTCTAGCACTAGCCAGTTGTTCATCAAGAAATTCACTAAGTGGCACAGTAGTATCATGCATAGCAGAAGTGGCATCATCAATAACATGCGACCTATCAGAATCAATATCATGTGTAGGTGTCGCAAGTTTACTCATAACAGAAGGTGAATCAAGTGCAGAGCTAGATGGCAGTTCCTTACCTCCCCTCAAAGTTGAGGGATAGATCTTGGTTCTTTGATCTTTCAAGTTCTTCATAATGATAAGCAGATATAAATCCCAAGTGACTCAAAGAATAGAGCTATGCTCCCCGGCAACGGTGCCAGAAAATGTTCTTGATAACCCACAAGTATAGGGGATCACAATAGTTTTCGAGGGTAGAGTATTCAAGCCAAATTTATTGATTTGACACAAGGGGAGCCAAAGAATATCCTCAAGTATTAGCAGCTAAGTTGTCAATTCAACCACACCTGGAAACTTAATATCTGCAGCAAAGTATTTAGTAGCAAAGTAATATGATAGTAGTGGTAACGATGGCAAAAGGTAACGGTAGCAAAAGTAATATTTTGGGGTTTTGTAGTGATTGTAACAGTAGCAACGGAAAAGTAAATAAGCGAAGAACAATATATGAAAAGCTCGTAGGCATTGGATCGGTCATGGAAAATTATGACAGATGCGATCGATCATGTAACAGTCGTAACCTAGGGTGACACAGAACTAGCTCCAGTTCATCAATGTAATGTAGGCATGTATTCAGAATATAGTCATACGTGCTTATGGAAAAGAACTTGCATGACATCTTTTGTCCTACCCTCCCGTGGCAGCGGGGTCCTAATGGAAACTAAGGGATATTAAGGCCTCCTTTTAATAGAGTACCGGACCAAAGCATTAACACATAGTGAATACATGAACTCCTCAAACTACGGTCATCACCGGGAGTGGTCCCGATTATTGTCACTTCGGGGTTGCCGGATCATAACACATAGTAGGTGACTATAGACTTGCAAGATAGGATCAAGAACTCACATATATTCAGGAAAAGATAATAGGTTTAGATCTGAAATAATGGCACTCGGGCCCTAGTGACAAGAATTAAGCATAGCAAAGTCATAGCAACATCAATCTCAGAACATAGTGGATACTAGGGATCAAACCCTAACAAAACTAACTCGTTTACATGATAAATATCATCCAACCCATCACCGCCCAGCAAGCCTACGATGGAATTACTCACGCACGGCAGTGAGCATCATGAAATTGGTGATGGAGGAAGGTTGATGATGACGATGGCGACGGATTTCCCTCTCCGGAGCCCCGAACGGACTCCAGATCAGCCCTCCCGAGAGAGTTTAGGGCTTGGCTGCGGCTCTGTATCGTAAAACATGATGAATCCTTCTCTCTGATATTTTTCTCCCCGGAAGTGAATATATGGAGTCAAGGTTGAGGTCGGTGGAGCGTCAGGGGGCCCACGAGGCAGGGGGCGCGCCCAGGGGGGTAGGGCGTGCCCCCATCCTCGTGGACAGGTGGAGTCCCCCTGATGTGGATATTTCTTCCAGTATTTTTTATATATTCCAAAATATTTCTCCGTTGATTACCATGTCATTCCGAGAACTTTTATTTCTGCACAAAAATAACACCATGGCAATTCTGTTGAAAACAGCGTCAGTTCGGGTTAGTTCCATTCAAATCATGCAAGTTAGAGTCCAAAACAAGGGCAAAAGTGTTTGGGAAAGTAGATACGACGGAGACGTATCACCATCCTTCAACACATAACCAAGAAACCTTCAGAAATCATGTACCTCAACCTTTGAAAAGCATCCGTTATATGAGTTATGGCAATACTCCCGAACTCCCGCCCCACTACTGGGTGGCGTCGAGGTTATCTCACCAACAACTGCATAAAAGAGATTTTCGATGTCGACGAACTCAGGTATTCCAGAACTGCAACGATAAAATTGTGACGACAACACCTCGGAGCTCAACTCCCCGGGACACTGTCACAACCCCTAAATGTCAGGAGGCACCAAGAACAATGTTCTCGTCACAAGACTATCGGAGCGATTCCAAGATACCCGTGTGATCCTAATTTTTTTTCATGAAATTTGAGGAGAGGAGAGTCAAAACTTCTACATCAGGAGGCCTCACCAGAGCGACGAAAGGACTGAGGAGTAAAAAGAATCCTACTCTCCGATATATATAATCCTAAGACACAAAACATTTTGTTCTAGACTCAACAACGTAAGTAATTCGATCATGCAGGGGGCTCCTAAGTTGGGGATGGCTCTGATTACCAACTTGTAACACCCACAATGCGGCTATATCTCCCACGTGTCGGGGCATGACTTAGAGGCATAGCCGCATGGTAGGCTTGTCGCAAGAGGGGTAATCTTCACACATCCCATGTACTGAATAAGAAAGGGATAAAGAGTTGGCTTACAATCGCCACTTCACACAATACATACATAATCCATACATCATCCAAAATACAATCAAAGCCCGACTACGGAACCAAAATAAAAGAAGACCACCCCAAATGCTAGATCCCCGATCATCCCAACTGGGATCCACTACTGATCATCACGAAAAGAAACATAGTAATGGCCTGAATCCTCGTCGAACTCCCACTTGAGTTCGGTAGCATCGCTTGCACTAGTATCCTCGGCACTTGCAACTGTTTGGAAGTAACTGTGAGTCACGAGGACTCGGCAATCTCACACCCGCGAGATCAAGACTATTTAAGCTTATGGGTAGTAAAGGGTAGTGAGGTGGAGCTGCAGCAAGCACTAAGCATATATGGTGGCTAACATACGCAAATAAGAGCGAGAAGAGAAGCAACACATGGTGGAGAAAACTATAAGTGATCAAGAAGTGATCTTGAAGCTACTTACGTTCAAGCATAACACGAGACCGTGTTCTCTTCCCGGACTCCGCCGAAAATAGACCATCACGGCTACACACGCGGTTGATTCCTTTTAATTAAGTTAAGTGTCAAGTTCTCTACAACCGGATATTAACAAATTCCCATCTGCCACATAACCGCAGGCACGACTCTCGAAAGTTTATACCCTGGAGGGGTGTCCCAACTTAGCCCATTACAAGCTCTCACGGTCAACGAAGGATATTCCTTCTCCCAGAAAGACCCAATCAGTCTCGGAATCCCGGTTACAAGACATTTCGACAATGGTAAAACAAGACCAGCAAAGCCACCCGATGTGCCAAAAAATCCCGATAGGAGTCGCACGTATCTCGTTCTCAGGGCACACGAGATAGGTCAAGCTACGAGTAAAACCAACCCTCAAGTTGCCCCGAGGTGGCCCCGCAGGCTGCCCGTTTCGGACCAACACTCAGAGGAGCACTGGCTCGGGGGGGTTTAAAATAAAGATGACCCTTGAGTCTGCAGAACCCAAGGGAAAGGTATATGGTGGTAGGTAGGCAAATGGTAAGACCAAGGTTGGGCCCTGCTGGAGGAGTTTTATTCAACCCGACCTGTCAAGGGGTTCCCATAACACCCAACCATGTAAGGAACACAAAATCAAGGAGCATAACACCGGTATGAAGGAAACAAGGGTGGCAAGAGTGGAACAAAACACCAGGCATAAGGCTGAGCCTTCCACCCTTTACCAAGTATATAGATGTTTTAAAGTAAATAAGAGATAATAATGATATCCCAACAAATCCATGTTCCAACATGGAACAAACTTAATCTTCACCTGCAACTAGCAACGCTATAAGAGGGGCCGAGCAAAAGCGGTAACATAGCCAAAACGGTTTGCTAGGAAAGGTGGGTTAGAGGCTTGACATGGCAATATGGGAGGCATGATATAACAAGTGGTAGGTAGTGCAACATAGTGATAGAACGAACAACTAGCAAAGCAAAGATAGAAGTGATTTCGAGGGTATGGTCATCTTGCCTACAAAGTTCTCAGAGTTATCGAAAGCTTGATCCTCGATAGCGTACTCAAAAGGTTCCTCGGTCACGTACTCGTCTCCCGGCTCTACCCAAATCAAGAACACAAGAAAAGGACCAACAATCAGTCATGGTGCAATGCACAAGCAACATGATACAATACATGGCATGATATGCAAGACATGATATGTAATGCATATGTGTGCTCCGTAAGGGAAAGAATGATCAAGCCATCAACTTGGAAAACCAAGTGTGCCGCTAGAAAGATGATATGATTTCGGTTGAAATCGATATAAAGATCACCGGAAACGGATGCACGGTGTGCAAATGGCAAGCAAAACAATGACACAATTATGCGATTAACAACACGATGCCGTCTAGAATGCAACAAGAAACTAAGCCACTGCACTCCAACATAGCAATAAAGCATATGGCAGCGATTTACAAGAGATTCTTGAAAGAACATGAACACTGAGCTATGGATAAATCACACTAGAACAGGTTCAAACAAGCATGGCAAAACTGCAAAAGATCTCAACTTCACAGACTTTGTGAAAATACTAACATGTCAAAAACAACATCAGGAAGCAATGTTTAGAGCAAGCAAACAACATGGTACAAGAACATATCATATCAAACAAAGGCATGGCATGAATCTACTAAAAGCATAGAACAAAAGTCCCTTACTGAACATGAGCTAAAAAGGCACAGAAGATATGATGGCACCCATGTAAACATAGCAAGTTTTATAAACAGATTCAGACTTTGTGGAATTACAGGACATGGCAAAAACAAATTATGATAGCAACTTGGCACGCTTGTTCCACTCATCACAGGGCACTAAAAGACATGGAATAAATTCTAGCATGTAGTAGGAATGAAAATGAAGCTACACAGGTGCCAAACACCTTCATAGCATGATTGAAATAAGTCACACAAAAATGACAAAACAACATCATGATGTAAAATGCCATGTTCATGAACTTGCTCAAATGCAAAAACTAATGCCACCACTGGATTGGTGGGATTTTTCTACATCAAAAGCTATAAGTCAAAAAATGCCTAAAATGGAAAAATACAAAAGTGGAAAAACCCCTAAATGGAAATGTTCCGATCTGGACTTGCTAGATAAGGAAAAGCTCGATTGGGAGAGGCTCAAAAAGGGCAACTACCTGAAATGGCTAGAGAAAGAAGTGGTGTGGCTGACAGATGGGCCCGTGGGTCCACGTGTCAGGTGAGTATGTGTGGGTGCGTTTGAGAGGCTGGCAAGTGGGGCCAGCTACGCCTGAGGCTGGTAGGTGGGTCTGGTGGCACGTGAGACTGGCTGGTGGGCCTGGCGGCGCGACTGAAACAGAGCGAAACAGGGGCGCTGCCGGCCGGCGACGAGCACAGCGAAGGGTCTCACGGGAGTGGTCTCTGATACGTCTCCAACGTATTTATAATTTTTGATTGCTCCATGCTATATTATCTTCTGTTTTGGACATTATTGGGCTTTATTATTCACTTTTATATTATTTTTGGGACTAACCTATTAACCAGAGGCCCAGCCCAGAATTGCTGTTTTTTGCCTATTTTAGGGTTTCGAAGAAAAGGAATATCAAACGGAGTCCAAACGTGATTTTCGGAACGAACATGATCCACGAGACTTGGACCCTACGTCAAGCAACCAACAGGGAAGCCATGAGGTAGGGGGCGCTCCTACCCCCCAGGCGCGCCCTCCACCCTCGTGGGCCCCCTGTTGCTCCACCGACGTACTCCATCCTCCTATATATACCTACATACCCACAAACAATCAGATACGGAGCCAAAACCCTAATTCCACTGCCGTAACTTTCTGTGTCCACGAGATCCCATCTTGGGGCCTGTTCCGGAGCTCCGCCGGAGGGGGCATCGATCACGGAGGGCTTCTACATCAACACCATAGCCCTTCCGATGAAGTGTGAGTAGTTTACCTCAGACCTCCGGGTCCATACTTGTTAGCTAGATGGCTTATTCTCTCTTTTTGGATCTCAATACAATGTTCTCCCCCTCTCTTGTGGAGATCTATTCGATGTAATCTTCTTTTGCGGTGTGTTTGTTGAGACCGATGAATTGTGGGTTTATGATCAAGTTTATCTATGAACAATATTTGAATCTTCTCTGAATTCTTTTATGTATGATTGGTTATATTTGCAAGTCTCTTCGAATTATCAGTTTGGTTTGGCCTACTAGATTGATTTTTCTTGCAATGGGAGAAGTTCTTAGCTTTGGGTTCAATCTTGCGGTGTCCTTTCCTAGTGACAGTAGGGGCAGCGAGGCACGTATTGTATTGTTGCCATCAAGGATAACAAGATGGGGGTTTTATCATATTGCATGAATTTATCCCTCTACATCATGTCTTCTTGCTTAAAGCGTTACTCTGTTCTCTTGAACTTAATACTCTAGATGCATGCTGGATAGTGGTCGATGTGTGGAGTAATAGTAGTAGATGTAGGCAGGAGTCGGTCTACTTACTCGGGCGTGATGCCTATATACATGATCATACCTAGATATTCTCATAACTATGCTCATTTCTGTCAATTGCTCAACCGTAATTTGTTCACCCACCGTAAAATACTTATGCTCTTGAGAGAAGTCACTAGTGAAACCTATGGCCCCCGGGTCTATCTTCTATCATATTAATCTTCCAACACTTAGTTATTTTCATTGCCTTTTATTTTACTTTGCATCTTTATCATAAAAATACCAAAAATATTATCTTATCATATCTATCAGATCTCACTCTCGTAAGTGACCGTGTAGGGATTGACAACCCCTTATCGTGTTGGTTGCGAGGATGTATTTGTTTTGTGTAGGTGCGAGGGACTGGCGCATAGCCTCCTACTGGATTGATACCTTGGTTCTCAAAAACTGAGGGAAATACTTATGCTACTTTGCTGCATCACCCTTTCCTCTTCAAGGGAAAACCAACGCAGTGCTCAAGAGGTAGCTAGAAGGATTTCTAGCGCCGTTGCCGGGGAGGTCTACGCAAAAGTCAACATACCAAGTACCCATCACAAACCCTTATCTCCTGCATTAAATTATTTGCCATTTGCCTCTCGTTTTCATCTCCCCCACTTCACCTTGCCGTTTTATTTGCCCTCTCTTTTTCACTCGCCTTTCTTCCGCCATGTCTGAATCAAAAAGGGTTGGGGGTTCTCTCCCGTGTTTTAGTACTTTGGACAATCCTTCTATTCTCGCTAAGCGCATAAATAAGGATACTATGGAAAAACCTACCGGAGTTATCAATGAGAATTTTAATAATTTTGATGAAGATGATTCCGGAATTTTTCATTATTTACTTGATGAATCTTTGAAAGATGCTTGGTATAGACTATTAAGGATCAGTGCTAGCTATGTGCCTCAATACCAAATTGAAATTTACTTAAAAAGCTTTTATATTGCCCTTCCTTCTTCTTTTAAGCATGTCTTAGATTCTATATTTGAAGAAGGCTTTCTTTAAGGGGATGCCATAGACACTTATCATAAGTTGAAAACCATATTTGGGCACCCCATGAATGAGAAAGTTGAATCTACATCTCTTTTGCTCTCTTACCAAAACGAATCTATCAAAGAGATGAAGGCTAGCTTAGATACAAATTTCCGTAATGTACTTAATCTTTCTTCTACCATTAATAGCCATGTGCTTTATCAAAATAGAAATATTAATTCCATAGATAGAAAGTTTGCCCTTTTCTACCCTAAAACCAAAGATGGCAATACCTAGATCTATCCTTGCTTTTTATGCCTAGTTAGGGGCGTTAAACGATAGCGCTTGTTGGGAGGCAACCCAATTTTATTTTTATTCCTTGCTTTTTTCTACTGTTTATTAATAACTAATTTATCTAGCCTCTGTTTTGGTTGTGTTTTTTGTGTTTAATTAGTGTTTGTGCCAAGTAGAACCGTTGGGAAGACTTGGGGAAAGTCTTGTTAATCTTGCTGTAAAAAACAGAAACTTTAGCGCTCACGAGAAATGCTGCCATTTTTATTTGGAAAGTGATATTTAGTTAATTATTTTTGAAGATGATTAATAGATAAATTCCTCACGTCCAGCAATTTATTTTAGAATTTTTGGGTTCCAGATATTGCGCTAGCTACAGATTACTACAGACTGTTCTGTTTTTTACAGATTCTGTTTTTCGTGTGTTGTTTGCTTATTTTGATGAATCTATGGCTAGTAAAATAGTTTATAAACCATAGAGAAGTTGGAATACAGTAGGTTTAACACCAATATAAATAAAGAATGAGTTTATTACAGTACCTTGAAGTGGTCTTTTGTTTTCTTTCGCTAACAGAGCTCCCGAGATTTTCTACTTTAAGTTTTGTGTTGTGAAGTTTTCAAGTTTTGGGTAAAGATTTGATGGATTATGGAATAAGGAGTGGAAAGAGCCTAAGCTTGGGGATTACCATGGCACCCCCAAGATAATCTAAGGACAACTAAAATCCAAAGCTTGGGGATGCCCCGGAAGGCATCCCCTCTTTCGTCTACTTCTAATGGTAACTTTACTTGGTGCTATATTTTTATTTACCACATGATATGTGTTTTGCTTGGAGCGTCTTGTATGATTTGAGTCTTTGCTTTTTAGTTTACCACAATCATGTTTGATGTACACACCTTTTGAGAGAGACACACATGATTCGGAAATTATTAGAATACTCTATGTGCTTCACATATATCTTTTGAGTTGTATAGTTTTGCTCTAGTACTTCACTTATATCTTTTAGAGCATGGTGGTGGATTTGTTTTATAGAAACTATTGATCTCTCATGCTTACCTTAGATTATTTTGAGAGTCTTAAATATCATGGTAATTTGCTTAAATAATCCTAATATGCTAGGTATACAAGATTAGTAAAAAAATCTTATGAGTGTGTTGAATACTATGAGAAGTTTGATACTTGATAATTGTTTTGAGATATGGAGATGGTGATATTAGAGTCATGCTAGTTGAGTAGTTGTGAATTTGAGAAATACTTGTGTTAAAGTTTGTGATTCCCATAGCATGCACGTATGGTGAACCGTTATGTGATGAAGTCAGAGCATGATTTATTTATTGATTGTCTTCCTTATGAGTGGCGGTCGGGGACGAGCGATGGTCTTTTCCTACCAATCTATCCCCCTAGGAGCATGCGCGTAATACTTTTCTTTGATAACTTGTAGATTTTGCAATAAGTATATGAGTTCTTTATGACTAATCTTGAGTCCATGGATCATACACACTCTCACCCTTCCACCATTGCTAGCCTCTCTAATACCGCGCACCTTTCGCCGGTATCATACACCCACCATATACCTTCCTCAAAACAGCCACCATACCTACCTATCATGGCATTTCCATAGCCATTCCGAGATATATTGTCATGCAACTTTCAACGTTCTGTTTACTATGACACACTCCATCATTGTCATATTACTTTGCATGATCATGTAGTTGACATTGTATTTGTGGCAATGCCACCATTCATAATTCTTTCATACATGTCACTCTTGATTCATTGCATATCCCGGTACACCGCCGGAGGCATTCACATAGAGTCATATTTTGTTCTAAGTATCGAGTTGTAATTGTTGATTTGTAAGTAAATAAAAGTGTGATGATCATCATTTTTAGAGCACTGTCCCAAGTGAGGAAAGGATGATGGAGACTATGATTCCCCCACAAGTCGGGATGAGACTCCGGACGAAAAATAATAATAATAAAAAAGAGGCCAAAGAAGCCCAAATAAAAAAGGCCAAAAAAGGCCCAAAAAATGAGAGAAAAAGAGAGAATGGACAACGCTACTATCCTTTTACCACACTTGTGCTTCAAAGTAGCACCATGATCTTCATAATAGAGAGTCTCCTATGTTATCACTTTCATATACTAGTGGGATTTTTTCATTACAGAACCTGGCTTGTATATTCCAATGATGGGCTTCCTCAAAATGCCCTAGGTCTTCATGAGCAAGCAAGTTGGATGCACACCCACTTAGTTTCTTTTTGAGCTTTCATATACTTACAGCTCTAGTGCATCCGTTGCATGGCAATCCCTACTCACTCACATTGATATCTATTGATAGGCATCTCCGTAGCCTATTGATACGCCTAGTTGATGTGAGACTATCTTCCCTTTTTCGCCTCCTCCACAACCACCATTCTATTCCACATAAAGTGCTATGTCCATGGCTCATGCTCATGTATTGCGTGAAGATTGAAAAAGTTTGAGAACACCAAAAGTATGATACAATTGCTTGGCTTGTCATCGGGGTTGTGCATGATTTAAATACTTTGTGTGGTGAAGATAGAGCATAGCCAGACTATATGATTTTGTAGGGATAACTTTCTTTGGCCATGTTATTTTGAAGAGACATAATTGCTTAGTTAGTATTCTTGAAGTATTATTATTTCTATGTCAATATTAAACTTTTATGTTGAATCTTTCGGATCTGAATATTCATACCACAATTAAGAAGAATTACATTGAAACTATGCCAAGTAGCATTCCACATCAAAAATTCTGTTTTTATCATTTACCTACTCGAGGACGAGTAGCAATTAAGCTTGGGGATGCTTGATACGTCTCCAACGTATCTATAATTTTTGATTGCTCCATGCTATATTATCTTCTGTTTTGGACATTACTGGGCTTTATTATTCACTTTTACATTATTTTTTTTTCCTATTTTAGGGTTTCAAAGAAAAGGAATATCAAACGGAGTCCAAACGGAATGAAACCTTCGGGAACATGATTTTCGGAATGAACATGATCCAGGAGACTTGGACCCTACGTCAAGCAACCAACAGGGAAGCCACGAGGTAGGGGGGCACGCCTACCGCCCAGGCGCGCCCTCCACCCTCGTGGGCCCCCTGTTGCTCGACCGACGTACTCCTTCCTCCTATATATACCTACGTACCCCCAAACGATCACATACGGAGCCAAAACCCTAATTCCACCATCGTAACTTTCTGTATCCACGAGATCCCATCTTGGGGCCTGTTCCGGAGCTCCGCCGGAGGGGGCATCGATCACGGAGGTCTTCTACATCAACACCATAGCCCTTCCGATGAAGTATGAGTAGTTTACCTCAGACCTTCGGGTCCATAGTTATTAGCTAGATGGCTTATTCTCTCTTTTTGGATCTCAATACAATGTTCTCCCCCTCTCTCGTGGAGATCTATTCGGTGTAATCTTCTTTTGCGGTGTGTTTGTTGAGACCAATGAATTGTGGGTTTATGATCAAGTTTATCTATGAACAATATTTGAATCTTCTCTTAATTCTTTTATGTATGATTGGTTATCTTTGCAAGTCTCTTCGAATTATCAGTTTGGTTTGGCCTACTAGATTGATCTTTCTTGCAATGGGAGAAGTGCTTAGCTTTGGGTTCAATCTTGCGGTGTCCTTTCCCAGTGACAGTAGGGGCAGCAAGGCACGTATTGTATTGTTTCCATCAAGGATAAAAAGATGGGGGTTTTATCATATTGCATGAATTTATCCCTCTACATCATGTCTTCTTGCTTAAAGCATTACTCTGTTCTCTTGAACTTAATACTCTAGATGCATGCTGGATAGCGGTCGACGTGTGGAGTAATAGTAGTAGATGTAGGCAGGAGTCGGTCTACTTACTCGGACGTGATGCCTATATACATGATCATACCTAGATATTCTCATAACTATGCTCAATTATGTCAATTGCTCAACAGTAATTTGTTCACCCACCGTAAAATACTTATGCTCTTGAGAGAAGCCACTAGTGAAACCTATGGCCCCCAGGTCTATCTTCTATCATATTAGTCTTCCAACACTTAGTTATTTTCATTGCCTTTTATTTTACTTTGCATCTTTATCATAAAAATACCAAAAATATTATCTTATCATATCTATCAGATCTCACTCTCGTAAGTGACCGTGTAGGGATTGACAACCCCTTATCGCGTTGGTTGTGAGGATTTATTTGTTTTGTGTAGGTGCGAGGGACTGGCGCGTAGCCTCCTACTGGATTGATACCTTGATTCTCAAAAACTGAGGGAAATACTTACACTACTTTGCTACATCACCCTTTCCTCTTCAAGGGAAAACCAACGTAGTTGTCAAGAGGTAGCAGTCTCCAGTGGCCCTACGGCACGTCGGAGATGTGCAACAGGGTCGCAGCAGAATCTCGCGTCCCCGGTTGCCACTAGCCGCACCGGACGATGACGGAGTCGACGACGGTGACGACCTATAGACGCGGCGACGACGCAGACGCACGCGGCGAGCCGGATAGCTACGCAAGCAGCTGGGGCTGTGGAACCGGCCTACGTGATGCGGCGACAGGGAAACACACACGCAGAGGCGCTACGGAGGTCGCGGGACTCGCCGGAGAAGGGTTCGACGGTGACGGGTTCGGGCGGACGGTGCGGGGCTAGCTAACGCATGCAAAAGAGGAGGAGAAAGGCACAGGGCTGCTCAGGGTCTTACCACGAGCACGAGAGTGCGCTCGGTTGGACGGGAGGTGGTCGGAGGCGAGCACGGCTACGATCGAACACCTACGGGCTCCGCAGGGAAGAAGAGGAAGGAGTCGATGGCGTCTTATTGTCCAGTGGTGAAGTAGTGGACGTCGGGGACATAAACGACGTCGGGGAAGAAGACGGACACGATCGTCGGGGTGGAGGTGGTCGGAGAGCACGCCGGCGACGAGCTCGCATGCTCGGATGCGCTCGGAATGTTGGTGGCGCGGCGAATCTGGAGGCTCTCTCACCTGGCGGCGGCGGCGAGAGGGAAGAGAGGGAACCCTAGGAGCGTGTGGACATGGAGAGAGGTTAGAATGAGGGCCAGGTCGAGGGTTTGGAGCGGTGACGCTGTCGGCCGTGGCCATGTGCGTGCTCACGAGGGGGACCAAGGTGGAAGAAAAGGTGGGTGAGGCGTGGGCACGGTCGCTGACCAGTGGGACTGACGCGGCCACGTGGAGCGAGTGGGAGAGAGGGGTGTGCGCCGGTTCGGTGAGAAAAGGAGGAAGGAGGGCGCGAGTGGGTGAGCTGGGCTGCGGGGCTTGGGGCCAGATGGGCCGGTCTGGGAGGCCGAGGCCCAATTGGGTACTGCTGCTGCTGGGCTGGTCTGCTTCTTTTCCTTTTTCATTTTCTTCAGACAGAAAAACAAAAGGAAAAGCATAGGGGGATTGGGGAGGCTTTTGAGAGATATAACAATATCCTTAGAATCATGAATTTGTGTAGTAATTAATAAAATTGATTTGGTAGTTTTTAAATGTAGAAAAATATTCCAAGTTTGAATTAGGTTCAAACTTGAAGCATTTTTTATCCCAACCAAACCAAGTCCAATTTGGGTGAAACTTGGCAGAGAGGTGAGTGGCATGAACCTTGAATTGTGAGAAGAGATGAGCATTAAAGGAGGAGTAAAAGTGGCACTTGCCAAATAGAAGAAAGAGAAGGAGGGGAGGGGTGATGCAAGGGGTTGATGATGCTTGGACCCACATAGAATGTGCCACAATGCAATGAACTACACCATGAAGATGCACATGATGAGCATGATGAAATGCAACATGACAAGAGGCACACATGTAAACAATATGATGAGGCCATGATGCAACCATGGAGGCAAAAGAAAAAAATAAATAAAAGACAAAACAAGACAATACAAACCAATAAGGAACAAAACAAAACCCAAAAGGAAAACCCACAAGAAGAAACCACTTGGTATTGAACATGACAAGCATTGGTACATCTCCTAATATGGAAGTTTTGCATTTGGGGTGTTACAATAGGTTCCGGGTCAGGGAGCCTGGGATTAGCAGCGTGGATATTGTTCTTCTTTTTCGTTTGATTTCATCTGTAGTCGGATCCTGCTCTTCTATATGAGGATTGTTATGTATTGATGAACTATTGTATTCATGTTGTAGCTTGTGGTAAGTGTAAGCCTTTATCTTGTATTCTCATCTATTCAATACATGGTATGTTGTAATGATATACACCTTGCTATGCGCTCGAAATGCGGTTGTGCCCCAATCATGAATTCATCACGTGATTGGGATAGAATCGCATCTTGGGCGCTACAAGTTGGTATCAGAGCCTTACCGACCTTAGGAGCCCCCTTGATTGATCGAACCGTTGTCGTGGTTGAGTCTAGAAGAAAATTATTTTGAGTCTAGTTATATCAGAGAGTAGGAATTCTTTTTACTCCTTATCCCTTCGTCGCTCTGGTGAGGACTCCTGACGTAGATGTTTTGACTTCACTCTCCTCTTTTTCACTCAATTTTTTAGGATCACATGGGTATTGTTGGATCGTTGCGATATCATTGTGAGGGGAATTCTGTCTTGGTGCCTGAGGGAGTCCTGGATTAGGGGGTGTTCGGGTAGCCGGACTATACCTTCAGCCAGACTCCAGGACTATGAAGATACAAGATTGAAGACTTCGTCCCGTGTCCGGATGGGACTTTCCTTGGCATGGAAGGCAAGCTTGGCGATGCGGATATTCAAGATCTCCTACCATTGTAACCGACTCTGTGTAACCCTAACCCTATCCGGTGTCTATATAAATCAGAGGGTTGTAGTCCGTAGGACATCAACTCCATATACAACAATCATACCATAGGCTAGCTTCTAGGGTTTAGCCTCCTTGATCTCGTGGTAGATCTACTCTTGTACTACCCATATCATCAATATTAATCAAGCAGGAGTAGGGTATTACCTCCATCAAGAGGGCCCGAACCTGGGTAAAAACATCGTGTCCCTTGTCTCCTGTTACCATCCTGTCTTGACGCACAGTTCGGGACCCCCTACCTGAGATCTGCCGGTTTTGACACCGACATTGGTGCTTTCATTGAGAGTTCCTCTGTGTCGTCGCCTTTAGGCCCGATGGCTCCTTTGATCATCAACAACGATGCGGTCCAGGGTGAGACTTTTCTCCCCAGACAGATCTTCGTCTTCGGCGGCTTCGCACTGCGGGCCAATTCGCTTGGCCACCTAGAGCAGATCGAAAGCTACGCCCCTGGCCATCAAGTCAGGTTTGGAAGCCTAAATTACATGGCAGACATCCGCGGAGATTTGATCTTCGACGGATTCGAGCCACAACCAAGCGCGCCGCACTGTCTCGCGGGGCATGATCTAGCTCTGTCACCGAACAGTATCCCGGAGGCCGCAAACGCACCAGCTCTGACCCTTAATTCGGAGCCAGTTGTGTCAATCGAGGATGAGAGGTTGCACGTCACCTCGGGGGCTGCGATCTCAAAGGCGATCTAGCCGAATGCCGGCCCCACACTCCGCGTGACTCATGACTCCGAGGATCCGGACTCCTCTCCGGACTCCGAACCCCCCACGCCCCTGCCGATCGAATCCAATTGGGCGCCAATAATGGAGTTCACTGCCGCGGACATCTTTCAGCACTCGCCTTTTGGCGATATCCTGAATTCTCTCAAGTCTCTCTCTTTATCAGGAGAGCCCTGGCCGAACTGCGGTCAGCGAGGATGGGATACGGACGATGAAGAAATTCAAAGCCCACCCACCACCCACTTGGTAGCCACTATCGACAGTTTAAACGACGTGCTCAACTTCGACTCCGGAGACATCGACAGCATGGATGACGATGCAGGAGATACCGATGAACCAACGCCCATAGGGCGTTGGACAGCCACCTCATCTCACGATGTGTACATGGTGGATAACCCTAAAGGAAGCGACAACGAGGAAAAAGGGGATGGAACGGGAGATCGACCCCCCGAAAAGCAATCAAAGCATCGGCATAAACGCCGACCCAAGCCCCGCCTCGATAAAAACCCAGCCATAGAGCAGGACGAGCCGGTCGACGACGAGCAGGCCTTAGAGCAACCGTCCGAACAGGGCAACATGGATAGAGAAATCGATCATCCCTCCTCCGGCGAAAATGGCATTCCGGACGACCTCATGCCGGATAAACCCATGGAGCAGAAGAATCTCCACGAGAGGCTCGTTGCAACTGCACGCAGCCTGAAAAAGCAGAAGCGGAAGCTAAAAACAGCGGAAGATGCACTCCGGATTAGATGGAGCAAAGTAATCAATACCGCAGATAAATACGGCGACGGTAGCCGCACTAAAAGTTATCCGAAAAGAAAGCTACTGCCTGAATTCGACGAAGAGGCCCTAGAGCCCTCGCATTCAAAAAATAAGAAAGCCACACGGTCGGATAGACGACCCCATAAAGCGGCAAGCGGCGCCGCACTTAAATCGGCATGCGACCCACCTAAGGATTCGCATCATGGCCCAGTTAGGTCCATTTATGGGCCAAGAAAGCAAGCTCTCGTAAGCAATGCAATAAAGCCATCATCAGAATCCGGCACACCCAAATACAGGGGTGCCGCACACCCCCTATATTTCACCGATGAGGTCCTGGACTATGAATTTCCAGAGGGATTCAAACCCGTAAACATAGAGGCATATGATGGAACAACAAACCCTGGAGTCTGGATCTAGGATTATATCCTCCACATACACATGGCTAGAGGAGATGATCTCCACGCCATAAAATATTTACCGCTTAAGCTTAAAGGGCCAGCCCGGCATTGGCTCAAAAGCCTTCCTGAAAACACAATTGGAAGTTGGGAAGAGCTCGAGGATGCTTTCCGAGCAAATTTTCAAGGGACCTATGTCCGCCCTCCGGATGCAGACGATCTTAGTCACATAACTCAACAGCCCGGAGAATCAGCTCGGTAGTTCTGGAATAGATTCCTCACTAAAAAGAATCAGATAGTCGACTGTCCGGACGCCGAAGCCTTAGCAGCTTTCAGGCATAACGTCCGAGACGAATGGCTCGCCAGACACCTCGGCCAAGAAAAGCCAAGAACAATGGCCGCACTAACAAGCCTCATGACCCGCTTTTGTGCAGGAGAGGACAGCTGGTTGGCAAGGTGTAGCCCCAGCGACCCAAGTACATCCGAAACTAGGGATGGAAACGGAAAACCGCGACGCAACAAGGAACGTTGCCGGACTAAGGAAAAAAGTCTGAAGAGCACGGCAGTCAATGCCGGATTCAAAGGTTCATGACAAAATCAGACAAAACCACCCCTCCAGGATAACAGGGACGATCCATCCAACTTAAATAAAATCCTGGACAGGATATGTCAGATACACAGTACTCCCGGGAAGCCTGCTAACCATACCCACAGAGATTGTTGGGTTTTCAAACAATTCGGCAGACTCAATGCCGAACACAAGGGGCTCGACACACCAAGCGAAGACGAGGACGAACCCCAAAAGCAGAGCACTAGGAAACAAAAGAACTTCCCACAAGAAGTAAAAATAGTGAACTTACTTCACATAACAAAACGTGCGGCGCCCATAAAGGTATGCACCACACGACCTATCCCCAAAGGGTCCCGCCACTGGTTGTCAAAACCAATCATCTTCGATCAGCTAGATTATTCCAGAAATATCAAGAATGCAGGCTGGACTGCCTTGATACTCAATCCAATAATTGGCGGACTCCGGTTTTCAAATGTCCTTATGGACGGCGGCAGTGGACTAAACCTGATATATCAGGATACAATCCATCACATGGGGATAAACCCAGCAAGAATCCACCACAGCAAAACCTCCTTTCAAGGGGTAACACCTGGTCCGGACACCCATTGTATGGGTTTTCCCCGGCTCGAAGTTATATTCGGCTCTGCCGATAACTTCCGCCGCGAAAAGCTGACCTTCCATATCGTCCCGTTCTCAAGTCGCTATCAAGCACTACTGGGACGCGAAGCTTTCGCCCGCTTTAACGCAATACCGCATTATGCATCTCTCATGCTTAAGATGCCCAGTCCACGAGGCATCATCTCTTTGAAGGGGGAGCACTAAAGTGCGCCTCCCCAAGCGGAGGACTGTGCGGCCGCTTTGACAGCCCCACAGTAAAATGGCCTCACCGGCCAAAAACTTCGAAATAGGTCATTAAAGACCACGAATGCGGATAGACGAGTTCGGGACAAAATCATCATTGATGCAGGCTTAGTCGCCATATACCCCCACTAGGGGCTCCATGCATATACAATAAGAGACAATAAAGCTCAATTTTATATATTTTACTTTATACTTGGTTTATTTTAAACTTTTGTTCGGCACGACCCGTTTTCAACTTAGTTCCTCTCTTTTACAGATGAACGTCGTGCGGCGCTGGTCCAGGATACGGCACAACGGAGACACAAGCGCAGGCGTGCAGTAGGGACCCGTCCTAAAGGATTCTTTTTAGATTAAGACCCAGCGTAAACCTTTTTTACTGTCTCTTGTTGCTACACATCCCCTGGTTTTTTCTGATATAACCAAGGAGGAGGCTGGCGTCTTGGCATGTGGCCACGTCAGAATTTTTGCACGTACCTGGACACTAGGGGCTTTTTTAATAAAGAGTGTTGTTTCGCCCGCACTCATAAAGACCGAACACCTTAGAGAGTGTTCGGCGTTGCGAGTTTTGGCATTATATGCATCAGCTCCGAATCATGTCTTTGGTCAAATGTTGGGTTGCCCGGCTCCTAAGTTCGGCTACCTTATGTTCCGCTCTATCGACTAAGGTAGCACCAGGAGAACTACTGCGATTGTGCCCCGGTTCGGCCGGGCGAGCACCTCAGTAGAGAAAGCCGAAAACTGACTATCATGATGTAGCGTGAGACTGGTCAGCCACTCGATGACCTATCGGAATCTATCGGATTCCTCCGCTTTAACGAAGGGCCGCTTCCCGGTCAGGCACATACGCGCCCTGAACTCGGCCGAGCGCAGTCGCCACCAAGGGGCTACCTAAATAGTCTCACTGTCAAGCTCCTATGGCTAAGTGAAAGTGTTAAAGCATTATAGTCTGGTTGCCTGGCCCGCTGCGCTATCACCTCCTTTGTAGGACCAAGACGTTGGGTTAAGTGTGAAAATGCGCCTTCTGCAAGCACCCCCGCACTATGTGCGTGGGGGCTGAAGCCAACGACTGCCATCTTTCAGATTTTGTATATATATATCTTAAAACGGCCGCACAGGAGGTGTTCCCAATACTTGAAGGCACAAGTATAAAAAGGCCACTATAGTTTATCAAAATATTACTTTATAATTACATATGCTATCATAACATAGCATCTTTCGAGCATTGCGTCTCTATTACACGAGCGCCTTCAAGGACTTCCTGAAAATAGTGCTAGGAGGGTACTCGGATTTTGTCCAGATCTCGGGACGCAACAACGGTGGTCTCCATCTCTGCCCAGTATGTCTTGACACGGGCAAGAGCCATCCTTGCGCCCTCTATGCATGCTGACCTCTTCATTGCATTAATACGCGGCACAGTGTCAAGGAATTGCTGCACCAAGCTGAAATAACTCTTTGGCTCCGATCTCCCCAGCCACAGATGACCCATGACGTCCTTCATGGCGAGTCCGGACAACCTATTCAGTTCGGCCCATTGAGCCAAACGATCGTCCACTGCCAGTGGACGCTCTGGATTGTGAAACTGCGACTAGAAAAGCTTTTCCACTTCGCGATCTTTCTGATCTCGAAAGTGTTCGGTCGCATCAGCAACACTCACTGCCAAATCCAGATAGGTATCCTCCACACTCCACATCCGGTCCAACGGAGCAAACTTCAGATCGCAAAATTTCCTTCGCATCATAAAGGGCTTTCCAGCCACAATCTGTTCGGCCTGACGCAACTCCTCCTTCGGAGCTCTCATCGCAGAGCGCGCGTCCTTGGCATTGGCAACGGCCTTCTCTAAGTCCGTCTGTTTCGCCTGGTCTTCTTTCTCAAGAAGTCTGCAACGGTCTGCAGCGCTCTTTAACTTTTCGGCCATCTCGGCCATCTCTTCCTTGCTTTGGCAATGAGCAGCCTGTTCGGCTCTCAGCTCCTCAAGGGCTTTCTTGGCAGCCGCATCACTTTCTCTGGTTTGTTCTTTAGCTCGGGCAAGTTCTGCCCTAAGACTCTCCACGGCGGCTGCACCATCTGCGTCAAGCACACACATCGTAAGACACTGGCATAAAACTCTTCTTACCTGATGCCACCCGAGGAATTACATACCTTGAGCCTCATCAAGCCGCTTGTTGACAAGCGCGATGTCGGCATCTGCCACGTCCAGTTGCCGCTTTAGTTCGGCAAAATCATCCATTCGGCTCGATTCCGGACACCCTGCCGCCTACATTCAAAGGCGACATCTTAGACCTGGGATTATGATCCTCCGCGTGTCGTCATTTCTTGACGACGCGTAGAGTCTCAGGGGCTACTATCTACACAGGGCGCATCTTATTCATGCGCAACTGACAAAAGTGTACATTATCTAATGTACCTCAAAACTCGTCAGTAAACTTTTGACGGCCTCATGCAATCCGCTCTCTGCGGATGGGATCCTTTCAATCACCGTGACCATCAATGCACGGTGCTCCTCTGAGATAGAAGCTCGCCCCAGCAGAATCTTTAGCTCCTCCGGCCGAGCACCAGACGGTGCCGGACTTGTCCCACGACCTCTTTCGAAGGCCGGACACGGAGAACCTCGGGGGGCACATAGCTATCTTCCGCCCCTGCCGGATTCGGAGAAACCCTCCGCGACGACACCTCAGGGTCGCCCGCCTCGCTAGGCGGCACGGCAGGGGGAGGCGTCCCGCTCTCCATCATCTCCGGAAGGAGATCCCCCGAAGACGAGCTCTGCTGAGAAGGGCTGAGGTCCGAGCTACAAGGTAAAAATTCGGTTAATCTTCTCGGATATAAATCAAGGATTTCCCTCATCCCTCAAAAGGAAAATCTTTCTCTACTTACGGCTCGCCGGAGGGCTGATCCCCTTGAGGGCGTAGTCCGGCCAAGGAATTCCCCGGTGTCGGACCCTCTGACGAGGATTTTTTCCCCCGCTTCGAGGCCATGGTTTCCGGGTCGTCAGAGGCGGCTCTCTTCTTCCCCTTAGGAGAGGAATTGTCGGTTCCTCCCTTAGGAGCAGCCTCCTTCGAGGAGGCCATAGTTTCCTTGTCCTCCCCCTTGCTTCCCTCCAAAGGCATTATCTCCAGCATCCTAACCAGCACGGGATCCGGCCTGGTTTCGGGAAGGGGAGCCGGACACCTGATCAGCTTTGCCTTCTCTATCCACTCCTGTTTAAAAGGACGGCTCTTTTAGGGGCAAGTTTATGACAATTATACGGATAGAAGGTCCGAGCACAAGGTTGCTTACTTGAGTATCCGGGCGATTGCAGCTTAGGCATGCATCCTCGGTTAAATCCGGACACATCTCTTGTGTTCCGAAGAACAGTTTATACATCTCTGCGGGCGTTGTGCCCATTAAATTTTGTAGAGCTCGCGGTCCCTTTGGATTAAACTCCCACAGGCGAAGGGAGCGATGTTTGCCGGGCAATATTCGGCGAATCAGCATGACCTGCGTCACCTTGACCAGGCTGAGGTCTCCTTCCAAGAGATCATTAAAGCGGCCCTGCAGCAAGGGCACGTCTTTGGGCAAACCCCAATCTAACCCTCTGTTGACCCATGACGCTAGCCGTGGTGGGAGACCCGAGCGAAAGGCAGGAGGCGCCACCCACTTGGTGCTCCGGGGAGCGGTGATATAAAACCACTCTCGTTGCCACAAGCCTAGCTCCTCTTGAAAAGAGCCCTCGGGCCATGGAGCATCAACATTTTTGCTTATAACAGCGCCTCCGCACTCTGCGTGTCGTCCCTTGATCATCTTCGGCTCCACTTTGAAGGTCTTGAGCCATAATCCGAAGTGAGGGGTAACCCGGAGGAACGCTTCACACACGATAATAAACGAGGAGATATGGAGGATGGACTCCGAAGCTAAGTCATGGAATTCCAGCCCGTAATAAAACAGCAGTCCCCTCACAAAGGGATCCATTGGGAAGCCCAACCCCCGAAGGAAGTGAGACATGAACACCGCACTCTCACCAGGTTGGGGACTGGGAATGACCTGCCCTTGAGCAGGCAACCTATGCGAAATTTCGCCGGTCAGGAACTTAGCCTCCCTCAACTTTAGTACGTCCTCCTCCGTCATCCATCGGCCTTGAAGGTCAGAACCGGACATTGTCGAAGGTCCGAAGCGCCTGGAATCTGGAGCCTAGGGTGTTGGAACTCGAGGCGACGGGCGAACTCGCTTGAGATTGAAAAAAGGCGTAAGACCTTGATCTCTTTATAAGAGGTTGAATACCAAGAGCCCTCCCCATAACTGTTCGGGACTCGTCTTTAATCGAGGAAACGTGCTAACGGGCACGGTTGGGTTACCCACATCTGTATTGATGAGAATCCCATAAAAGGGGTACACGATCTCTGCTTTGACAAGACGTGCCAAGGAAACCGCCTCGCAAAACGTGCTGAGGTGGAAAAGTAAAAACGATTCGAGTAAAGGACTTGGCCGTAGTGTGATGACGCACTGCGGAATACGTCAGCAGATTTGATTTGTGTTAATATTATTCTCTCTATGGCAATATGTGGAAACTTATTTTGTAGAGCCAGACACTACTCTTGGTGTTTACGATCTTCTATGAAGGACTTGGAGGAGGAACCCGCCTTGCAATGCCGAAGGCAATCTGCGCGCCGGACTCGTCGTCATTGAAGCCTGGTTCAGGGGCTACCGAGGGAGTCCTGGATTAGGGGGTGTTCGGGTAGCCGGACTATACCTTCAGCCGGACTCCAGGACTATGAAGATACAAGATTGAAGACTTCGTCCCGTGTCCGTATGGGACTTTCCTTGGCGTGGAAGGCAAGCTTGGCGATGCGGATATTCAAGATCTCCTACCATTGTAACCGACTCTGTGTAACCCTAACCCTATACAGTGTCTATATAAACCAGAGGGTTGTAGTCCGTAGGACATCAACTCCATATACAACAATCATACCATAGGCTAGCTTCTAGGGTTTAGCCTCCTTGATCTCGTGGTAGATCTACTCTTGTACTACCCATATCATCAATATTAATCAAGCAGCAGTAGGGTATTACCTCCATCGAGAGGGCCCGAACCTGGGTAAAAACATTGTGTCCCTTGTCTCCTGTTACCATCCGGCCTTGACGCACAGTTCGGGACCCCCTACCCGAGATCCGCTGGTTTTGACACCGACAGTGCCTCCTGACATTTAGGGGTTTTGCAGTGTCCCGGGGAGTTGAGCTCCAAGGTGTTTTTGTCACAGTGCTTATCCTCTCAGTTTCGAATACCAGAGGACACCGACATCGAAAATGCTTCTATACTTTTTGTGGTGAGAGTAGTTTGACGACACCCAGTACTGGGGAGAGCGGTCAGATGCATTGCCACATCTAGTATATCGGATGTTTTCAAAGGTCTGAGATACACAATTTCTGATGTTTTCTTGGTTATGTGTTGACGGATGGATATAGTTGGAGTGTAGGATTTGTTAGTTGTGTGAGATATTTGTGCCTCCCTGTATCCCCAACACCATATTGCATAACCAGAAAGTTTCGGGAGTTTATAGGTGGGAATTCAATTATCACGTAGGATATCTTTCCAACAGACACATGATACGATATGGGGTCTATCATATGTTTGTTCTGGCTTATTCTGCAAGCCTACCCTTTGTTTTGTTTTGAGTTGTGGTATTTGAGTTGCTTCAGTGTCAAGTGTTGATTCCATACCTTTTCCTCAGTGGTGTTCTCATATTTCTATGGGAGTACTAATCCTTTTGATCATGCGGAATGGTCATGCCAATTATTTTCCAACCGGCATGCTTGTCTTCAAGTAAATTTGACCCCTTCAACATTTGCAGGTTCAATTATCAGTTTTCTCAACGGTGTTCATTCCATCCATCCAAGTTGCCTTTGTTTTCCCACCCTCCCATCTTTTTTCATGGAGCCAGAATCCTTAATAAAGTATCCATTTCATTGAGTGAAGTCTCCTAATTCTTTTCCTTTAATATTTTTACCTGGTGTTTCTTATGAAGATGCTAAGGGAGCTTCAAGTTCGTCATTCTTCACTCATTTTCTTCTCCGGTGGATTAATTTCAAGTTTCAGTGTTGATCATATATCTTCCTTTTGTTTCACATTTTTCCCATGTGAATTTCTTATCCAAGGCTCTCTTATTTATTCACCTCTCCCAGTTTATATCCGGACTATTGAAGATATCTCAGAAGATTCGCGTTTCCATTCTCAATCCGTTCAAGTTATTTTGAGGTTGTTATTTCATTCAAGCCATTTAATTCAACCGGTGCAATCTCTCTTTTAAAATCATTCAAAGGTGTTACCTTTTGAGTAGGCCCTAACCCACAGGTCTTTTCCCAGGATCTTACCTGACTCATCTAAATTTCCCGGAGTTATTCTCAAATTCTTTTTAAAGTTTGACGTAAGAATGAATGTCATCAGTCATATGTCTTTCGCTAAGATCTTTCAAATTCTTTTCATCGTTGGTTCAACCTTTCTATTCCTCATTCCGGAGTGCCTCAATGTCACCCTATAGCACAAAGACAGGGGTTCACAATCCATCTATAATCATCAAGACCCAAGAAAAACAGATCCAACAGCTCAAGACATACTGTCTTTACCTCCGAGAGGATCCTGAACACGTAAATATCTTGTGTCACGCTTCCGCTGATGAGGACATCAATACCATAGTTACACCTACAGCCCTTGCTATTATACATACTGGACCAATTACTGAGCTTGCGCACGCCAGTTAAATTATTAGGTACTTTCGTTTCTTGGGAATAATTCTAATGTTCATGAGAATATGATGTTGCCTAAAATAGATTGTGTTGATTACTAATGAAGGACCTAGCATGGACAGGAGGGATGAACAGTAGAGCAGGATCAAGCATGAAGATGAAGGCGCGCGTGAAGGGAATCAGAACGACATTTCTCATGGAGTTTTCAGCACTTTGAAGCCTCCATGATGGCATGCAAGGAACTTGGATGAAATATACAAGATGCCATTTCATAAATTTCGTCCATAGCACCTTAGTTTTGGGCATGGCCCGTATAATTTTGAAATACTACTTCATAGGTTGGTTTTCGAGTCTGTATTGTGGGGGAAACGAACTCCGGGGGCATTTTAGTCCCACCTTGCCAAGGGAGGACGAAATCCCCTCTATTTTTCCCTATAAATACAACCCTTAAGGCGTCGTTCAGACTTGGGATTTGTTTAGTTAAAAGTTAGCCATTGCAACTTTGTGTACTTCGTTCAACGACTAGGCCAAGACCGCTTTCGTATCCCCACTATATCAACACTTCATATATATTCACAATATTCAAATTGCATTATCATACTCTTGCTTATTCTTTGATTGCATGCAGAAATAGACCTTCATAGTGAGGTTGGCCATGATTCCGGTATCGTCGGTAACCTCAGGAGATTGGTTTAGCGATTGCTAAGGCACAACGTCATGCACGTTTGTAGTCGGCTTGTCAAACTCGACTCCACAGAATCGATAGTTATCATCTCGTCGAAAGATCGGGACCCTCGCCACTATCATGCATTGTAGCTAGACCATGCTCCTTCATCCTACCCCTACATTACTGTCAGATTCATTCCCACGACAGTTGGCACCCACCATGGGGTTGCTGTCTAGCGATTGATGGTGTAGGTGGAGTTTTCTTCCTTTATCATGTTTTTAGCGCCAAGATGTGTTCCACGAGATCCGTTTTGGCTCCATTTACTTCATCGCCGACGATTCAACGTGGCCCCAGGAGGCCCCACCGGACACAGAGCCGTTGTCCATTCGTGGCGTGTCGCATTTTCGCGCAATTTCACTTGGAGTCCTTCTCCGGCAACCATCGGTTCCGTACCAGACGACCCCCCGTACCCCCGTAGGACGCTGCCACAAGCGCTCCAGCCGATCGTGGCTCTAGTAGTGGATTAAGCACGCCGTAGCTCTTCAAGCCAGGGCCGAGCAGGTAGCAGCACTCGATTCTAACGAGTCCTTTCATGATTTGTTCACTTCTCTCAATGAATAGTCAGAAGGCGAAGCCGACTGCAAGAGTGTGGAATCCTCCGCAGAAGTTCTGATGGCCAGCCTGGATCACAACCTGCCTGGTTTTTCAAGCAATTTGGAAGATCTTGGTGATGTGTTGCATGGCACGCTGACAATGGCGTAGGAAATGATCACCGGGTGGAAGATCCGCTTCCCTCCCCCTCACTCGGGAGCAGAGGGATGAGCTCAATTGGAGGGCCACTAAGGCTCTTCTCGCACCTATCATAGGGATGACTCTCGAGGCTCTAGCATTGGAGTCGACGCATTTTTGCACCTTGGCCGAGCGCACGCACCTTGAACAGTTGCCGAAAACACTTGAAGATCATGTTCGTCAGCAACCTAGTTATAGTTAGAACCGAAGATAGTTGTCCCCGAACAACAAAAACCGCAACTATTGAGTGATGCACACTCCGCTGCAAAACTTTGTGGATGTGATGCGGATCGTCGATTCCATTCAACCGTCCAGCTCAGCAGTGGTTGAGGGGATCAGGTAAATCCAAGCGCTTTTGAAGACGACAATGGCACAGAATTCTGTTGTGTCACACTCACAGAACCACATACACAGCAAATCAGTGTGAGCAGATACAATCTAGTCGGCTCACAGCCCGGTCGCTCCCGGGAGACACAGGAGGTCCCCTCCCACAAGAGAAGGGATAGCCCACACTCGGCAGCCATAGCAGTATGGGGATCGGAACCATGTTCATGTCACACCCACTCGGCATTGTGACGATCATTATTGTGACCAGGCAACCCCTCCGCGGGACGTTACGTACGTGCCCCGGCAGTATGATGACAGACGCTAGCATGGAGACGATCAGAGGGCCAGCCCCCCACGACAGTTGTGTGGTTATCATCTACGAGACCAAGAGGGTATGGGTAACCGTGACCCACAATTCAATGCAAGATCCATTCTTTCCCAGAATGTGGTCGACCGAGGTCGGGCTCACAGAGAAAATTATGACAGGGACTATCCGAGTGGACCCGCTTCCTTGGGTCCAATGTGTTTTAGCGGATACATACGTGTTGCAGAGGTTCATACTAATTTTAGGCTGGCAACTGGAGTTAGCAAATTCACGGGCAAGTCTAAGCCAGAAACATGGCTAGAACACTATCAAGTGGCCGTGCAGATTGGTGGCAGCAACGACGATGTAGCGATGAAGCACCTTCCCTTGATGCTTGAAGGGTCCGCGAGAGCCTAGCTCAATCAACTACTGCCTAACAACATTTCCAGTTTGGACGACCTTGCTCGAGTGTTTGTGAAGACCTTCGAGGGCACGTACAAGCGGTCGGGCACACTAGACGAGTTGCAGTATCATTTTTAGAAGAACAACAAGACTTTGAAAGTGTATATCTAGCGGTGGACCATGACCCACAACACAGTCAAGAACGTGAGCGAACACCAAGCCATTTGCACCTTCAAACAAGGTGTCAATATCAAGAGTTAAACCTCAAGTTTGGTTGAACAGAGATCAAGACCCTGAGTCAAGCTATGGAATAGCCAATCAATATGCAAATGGCAAGGAAGAAGACTGACTGCGGAGTGGAAAGGGCCAAGAAGGCAATGCTAATCAATTGGGCCACAATGTCGGACGAAATAAGAAGCATAGGGCTAATGCAACAGGCAATGCCAAAGTGGCGGCCCTAGCCGGACAAGGGAACGGAAAATTTCCTAGAAACAGAAAAAAGAATGGACCCCGAAGAAGAAGGACGGCGATATTCTTAATCAACCCTATCAAGTTCATACTGAAAGTGATGAGGAGGGATATTGAATTTTGACCAAATAGTCCACTCAGGAGTGCAAGTTACTGAAGAAGTACTTACTTGAAAACCAGTTGGATGACAAAGATCAAGACGACAGTGATGGGGAAAAGAAACTCGCCAGCGGGTTCCCCATAGTGGAGAAAGTTTTGATAATTTTTTTCGATCCTCGGTGCAAGAGAAACATGAAGGTTATAAGCCGAGAGGTGAACATGGCCATGCCCTCTGTCACGACATATCGTGATTGGGACCAGACGCCCATAACTTTTGATTAGTTGGATCACCCCTCTTACATACTGACCCCTTGGCGGCAGGCACTAGTGGTGGATCCTCTTTTTAGTAGAGTCCTACTGCGCAAAGTCGTCATGGACGGCATTAGCAGCCTAAACATCATTTATGCTGACACCTTGAAGGGAATGGGCAGTCCTATGTCCAAGTTGAGCAAGAGCAACATGTAGTTCCATGTGGTCATCCCCGGAAAGAAGGAAAGGTCACTCGGACAGATATCTTTGGATCTCGTGTTCGAGGATGAACTTTTTTACAGAAAGGAGAGCATGGTTTTTGAAGTGGTAGACTTTTGGAGTGCCTATAACGCTATCTTCGGTAGGCCTTCCTACACACATTTCATGGCGAGAGCATGTTACGTGTACCTCAAGCTAAAGTTGCCCTGTCCAAATGGGGTGATTACTATATCCGAAGACAGGCAAAGGGCGAAGATTGCCTACAACAAGGTTCCATTATTGTTGATGAATAGATGGCAGTGGCCGAGCTTGAAGAATACAAGAAAGCAGTAGATCCATGTGAGTTGCTGAAGTCAATAATTGGGAACGAAGCATGAAAATAAAAAATCCTATGGAACACCTAAGATCTAATCTAGGAGATGTATAGTTGCGAGAGGGGAGTGTGTCTACATACCCTTGTAGACCGAAAGTGTTAGTGTTGTAGCATGGTTGATGTGGTCGTACTCTTCATGATCCAATCGCGATCCAATCTGATCTAGTGCCGAACAGATGGCACCTCCGAGTTAGGCACACGTACGGCTCGGTGGCGTCCTCTCCTTCTTGATCCAGCAAGCGAGGGAGAGGAGGTATATGATATCGGGACCAACATGACGGCATGGTGGTGGTGGCAGCAGAATTGCAACACGGCTTCGCCAAGAGTCTGCACGAGGGGGAGGTGTAACGGGAGGGAGACGGGCAAGGGTGGAAGGGTGGCTGCCCCCAATGCCTCCCCACCTTTATAAAGGCATGGACGGGGTTGATACATCTCCATCGTATCTACTTTTCCAAACTCTTTTGCCCTTGTTTTGGACTCTAACTTGCATGATTTGAATGGAACTAACCCGAACTGACGCTGTTTTCAGCAGAATTGCCATGGTGTTATTTTTGTGCAGAAATATAAGTCCTCGGAATGACCTGAAAATTCACGAAGATCATTTTTTGAATTAATAAAAATATTGGGGAAAGAATCAATGGAAGGGGGCCCACGTCCTTCTTGTTGTGTTTCGCCTAAAAGAGAGGAACAACATATTAGTCAAGGGCTCAAGCTAGCATGAAGAATGAAATTGCATGAATCGTTAAGGGCACAAACCACATACCCAGTGATCCCTGTATCAAACAGGTCGGAGCTCCCTTGATGGTGTGGCACACCTTGCATTTGGGCACGCTTATCCCTGGCCTTGTTGTGGACGGCTAGCCATTGGGGAGAGCACCACTCATCCACCAACGCCTCCCAACAGTCCATCCTATCCGCACACCATCTCGGGGGCACCTAAGTTAGGAAAAGAGAAATTGCAGCGCTACGCCTACGAATGAAATCAAGGAAACTAAGTACAAGGCCTTAAAAATAGGTAATTACCTTCATGTACTTCTCCTTACTCAGATACATGGCGCGACACTTCTTCTTGGCCCTCCTGTTAGGCGAGGCGTAGTAGTCTCGAACAGCCTGCACCCTAGCCTCGTGCCGTAACTTCTGAAGTAGGCACTTGCACTCGACTTCGAGAGCCATAGCCGTGCCCGCCTTGTGTTCCTCAAGACACCTGTAGAAGGTCTGCAATCGAACAAGACAACACTGATTAGTACAATCACTAGGTACTGTTGATTTTTAATTATGTAAAGGAGAAATTACCCAAAAACGCCGCCTCACAATGTCGGCCACCGTCTCGCACAAGACACCATCGAACCTCTCCTCCGGCGGGGCCGTGGCAGCCACATACAGCTCCCAGCTCAGTGCTAGCTGTGGAACGTGACCCTCACCGGGAAACGTGACCCACCCCGGGAAGTGGTGCCGGCAAAGCACACCAAGGACCTGGTTGGGCCTGCAGATTCCATTGTCGTATTTCCACCCCCCTGCAGTATGACAAGGCCAACACATTAGATATTAATTTGAAGAAACATGAAGGACAAAGGTTAAAAAAGAGTAAATGCACTTACTTCTCCTTGTTAGGCTCAATCAACCACCTCTGATCGCGGGTCGCCAACACGGCCGGGAGCTTCATACCACCATGCTGGAAGACCTTCTTGCCCCCCTCAACCAGCTCGCCCTCGCTATAACTATCATTAGAAAAGGTGTCCTCACCATCATCATGGCCACTAGTCTCCGGAGTCACGTGGGACGAAGACTCTAGGACCGGAGTCTCATGGAACGAAGACTCTGGGGCCCGAGTCTTGTGGGTCGAAGGCTCAGCGACCCGAGGCTCCTCGGCCTGAGGCTCGTGGACCAAAGTCCGAGACGGGTCCATGTCTGACGGGTCCACCTGAGACGGAGTACTCCAGTGGTCCAGAGAATCAGCCGGGGGTGGCGGTGAGGAAGGTACAGCAGCCTTCCTACCTCTCCTGCCGCCACGTCCACCTCTAGCATCCCTCTTGGGCTTCCCCTGACCTCTCCCGGCCGAAGAAGAAGCGCCCGCCGGTGTCGTCATGCTGTCTACCAGCGCTCTCCGAAGGTGCTGGGGTGGAATAATAGCACCCCTCCGAGCACGCGGCGAGGAAGGAGGCTCGGAGCGCTCTCGACCCGCGCCCACCATCTATCAACACCTACAATGACAAAGAGTAAACAAAATTAGTACAACATAAACATAATAAAATATTTAAGTGTGTACCATCATCATGAACATAATAAAATATTTAAGTGTGCCGGGGTCGGGGTTGCCGTGTCGGGGTCGGGGTATTGTGTCGGGGTCGCGGTGTCGAGGCGGGGTCGCGGTGTCGTGTCACGGTCGGGGTGTCGAGATCAGGGGGTCGGGGCGGCGACCCTCGACCCCTAGAGACCTCGATCCTCGACCCCTAGACCGTCAACTCCTTTTCCCCTCGATCCTCGACCCCTTTTCCCCTTGACCCCTCGACACCTCGATCCTCGACCCCTAGACCCTCGACTCCTTTTCCCCTTGATCCTTGACCCCTTAACACATGGATGCACCCGAACAATGGTCTTTCATAATGAAGGTAAACGGGATCAACTACTTGAATCCTACACTAGCTATAGTAGGAACCACGTCGTGAGACCAATAATACACCCCACAGTGGTTTAAGCGGATTGCGAGTAAAAGGTGTATTAAAATGGGTTGCATTTGGAATGTGGTCGGATAATGATAGTGGCTAGGTACATCACCACTCCTACCGCACTATAGCTACAATCAGTGTCATCATCCCTTAAAAACGAGGAAAAGCAAGCATTGCCCTCAATCGAAAAGCAAACGGTTTGCTTATTCCCTTGCTTGATACAAGTTACGGGAATATGCAGATTATCTGGAATGGTGATTGACGAAGAACATGAAAACAACGATGTCGCAAGTAAACCAACCGCACTAAAGAGGGGTTATGACCAACTTATTATATCCGTCGCATCTCCAGCGGCAGCGACAACGCTAGCTACACTCGGTTTAGTTGCGACAACTATGGAAATAAGCTTCTCCCAGTGACAGTAGACTTTAGTTCTTCTTTCCTTCTTTTTCTGTTTTCTTTCTTCTTCTTCTTCTTCTTCTTCTTCTTCTTTCTATGTTTTCTCCTCATAGTCCTTTTAGGTCTTCTTTCTTTCTTTTCTTTTCTTGTTCTAGGGCTTATCTAACTAAGTAATTAACCTAAAAACTAACTAAGTAATTAACCTAAAAAATAACTAACTAACTAACCTATGTATAGTAGGGTAAAACAACTAACTAATTAACCTAAAAAACTAACTAACTAATTAACCTAAATCAAAAAACATCAACAAAAAAGACAGAAAAAAGGAAAGAAATCTCACCACGGGGCGGAGCGGCGATGGATGGCGGGGCAGCGGGCGGCCTGAGCGGCGGGGGGTCGGGGGCGTGATACGTCTCCAACGTATCTATAATTTATGTAGTATTAATGCTGTTATATTATCATTATTGGATGTTTTACAATCATTTTATAGCAACTTTATATCATTTTTAGGGACTAACCTATTGACCCAGTGCCCAGTGCTAGTTACTGTTTTTTGCTTGTTTTTTACATCGCAGTAAATCAATATCAAACGGAGTCCAAACACTGCAAAACTTTTTGTGGATTTTTTATAGACCAGAAGACCACTAGTGGGCAAAGAAGCACCTGGGGGTGCCCCGAGGGGGCCACAACCCACCAGGGCACGCCTGGGGGCCCAGGCACGCCCAGGTGGGTTGTGCCCACCTCGGTGGCCTCCCGCACCCCCTCTTTACACTACAAATTCACAAATATTCCGAAAAACCTCGGGGTTAACCTAGATCAAAAGTTTCGCCGCCGCAAGGCTCTATAGCCACCGAAAACCAATCTAGACCCCGTTCCGGCACTATGCCGGAGGGGGGAATCATCTTCGGTGGCCATCTTCATCATCCCGACGGCCACCACGATGAGGAGGGAGTAGTCCACCCTCGGGGCTGAGGGTCTGTACTAGTAGCTATGTGTTTGATCTCTCTCTCTCTTGTTCTTGAGATGTCACGATCTTGATGTATTGTGGGCTTTGTTAATATAGTCGGATCATATGGTGTTTTCCCCTCTCTATCTTGTTGTGATGAATTGAGTTTTTCCCTTTGAGATTTCATTGTTATCGGATTGAATACTTTTATGGATTTGAGAACACTTGATATATGTCTTGCAATTGAATACTCGTGGTGACAATGGGGTATCTATTGATTCACTTGATATATGTTTTGGCACTCAACTTGCGGATTCCCGAGGTGACATTGGGGTAATCTATGCATAGGGGTTGATGCACATTCTTGTCTTTGTTTCTCCGGTAGAAATCTTGGGGCACTCTTTGAAGCTCTTTGTGTTGGATTGAATATTATGAATTTTAATTGCTTTGGTGTTATTTTAGTACGAACTCTTGGTTAGATCGATCGGAAAGAATAACTTCGTGTTATTTTAGTACGAACTCTAGGATTGATTAATCGGAAAGAATAGCTTTGAGGTGGTTTCATACCCTACAAACAATTCCGTCCTATGTTCTTTGCTAGATTGGAACTTTGGAGTGATTCTTCGTTGCACGTCGAGGGACGGTTATATGATCCAATTATATTAGCATTGTTGAGAGGTTGCACTAGTGAAAGTATGGACCCTAGGCCTCAATTTTAAGCATTGCAATACCATTTTTCTGCCCGTTTACTATTTTCTACCTTGCTGTTTTTATTTATTCAGATTACAAAAATATATTTCTACCATCCATATTACACTTTTGTCACCATCTCTTCGCCGAACTAGTGCACCTATACAATTTGCCATTGTATTGGGTGTGCTGGGGACACAAGAGATTTCTTGTATTTGGTTGCAGGGTTGTTTGAGAGAGACCATATTCATCCTACACCTCCCACGGATTAATAAAGCTTAGGTCATCCACTTGAGGGAAAATTGCTACTGTCCTACAAAACTCTACGCTTGGAGGCCCAACACGAGTCTACAAGAATAAAGTTGCATAGTAGACATCAGGGCGCGGGGCGGAGCGGCGACGGGCGGCGGGGCGGCGGGGGGTCGGCGGCGTCGGGGGTCGGGGGCGCAGGGGTGGTGGTGGTCGGGGGCGGCGGGTCGGTGGGGGTCGGGGGCGGTGGGGGCGGTGGGATTTGGCGGCGGGGGCGGTGGGATTTGGCGGCGGGGCCGGCAGGCACGAGGGTGGCACGGGTGAGGTGAGGGGAAAGAGAGGGGGTGGGGTGCGGGGCCGACCGGTTTTTAGTTAGGTTTAATTTGTTTATCGTCTGCTAGCAGACGACAAAGAGCGTAGCTAGTGGGGTGGGGCCGGGGGGAAACAGTCGTTAGGTTGGCTATTCTCTTTGCCGTTTGCTTGCGGATGGCAAATAAAGTGGCCCCTAGGTGGTTCTCATTAGTGGGCAACCCTCCCTCTTTGCCGTGTGCTAGCAGGCGACAAAGAACTGGTTGATGGCAAACATGTTCTTTGCCGTCAGCTCTTTCTTTCCTGACAGCTTTTTTTTAATTTGATGGCAAACACCTTCTTTGCCGTCAGCTAGCAGACGACAACGAGCTGGCCGACGACAAAGATCCTGATTCCAGTAGTGAGATATGAATTGCCTGTTGTACCTGAGGGTTATGTTATGGATGAAGAAACCGCTAGACTTTTTGTTTGTAATGATAGAGAGCATCTTAAGAAACTGTTAGCTTAGCTGAAAGAAAAATCCTTGAATGCTAGAATGAAATATGATCCCAATTTTTCTACTTCACCTATATTTGTTACTGATAATGATTATGAATTCTCTGTCGATCCTGAGCTAATTACTTAGGTTGAATCTGATCCTTTCTATGGTTACGAATATGAAACAGTCGTGGCACATCTTACTAAATTGAATGATATAGCCACCCTATTTGCTCATGAGGAAAAATTTGCTATTACTATATTGTCAAATTGTTTCCTTTCTCATTAAAGGGTGATGCTAAGTTATGGTTTAATTCTCTTGCTCCTGGTTGTGTGTGTAGTCACCAGGATATGATTTACTACTTATCTCAATGTAACATCCCAAAATTCTAAATTTTGGAATGTTATATTAAATAATAATTATGATTGCTTGTTTGATTGCTTGGGTGATTGATTGACTGAAATTGACAGGAATTTGAAACTTTTTGAATGTTGAATGAGAGGGAATGAAATGACTTTCCCAAACTTTATCTTTGCATTCTGATCTCCATGAATTCAAATTCATTTCATCACAAAACCCTAGAGTGAAGATGACATGACTTCTTCCATTTAATTAAATGAAAAAGGTTTTGAAAAGATTTGAATTCCATTTGGAAATATTTCAAATTTGGAAACTTTATGCAACTCAATGATTTTCACAAGAGAGGATAAATGACTTCTTCAATTATATGAAATATGAGTTGGAAGTTACAAAGAATCAAATTGAAAGTCATTTGGAAGTATTTTGAAACCCCCTTTCAATTTGTAGTTATTTGGTTTTTATTCAAATTATTTTCTCCAAAAATAAAATATATTGAAATAAGGGTAAAATGATTCCCTTCCATGAAAAATTAGGAGAAAATAAATTTGAAATGATTTTGGTATTTAAAAAATGATTTTTGTTGGGTTTTAATGCAACAGTAGCACTGTTTGTTTTATTTGTACTTTTATGTATTTTATTTGATCTTTTAGAAATCTTCATCTTTTAGGATTTCGTTTTCTGAACATTTTGATATAATATTCCTATATATAATTTTGCTTATGTTTACTTTGTTTTAGTTTTCCTTGCCATGGTTAAAACAAATACAAAAAAAACGCCTTCGGCCCACTGCCCTACCGCACCAGGGCGGCCCATGGCCACATTCCCCACGGCCTCACTCCCACAACCGCTTCGCCCCGGTCGCCCGCTACCTCCTCTCTCTCTCTCTCTCTCTCTCTCTCTCTCTCTCTCTCTTTCTTGCCGATGCTGACTTGCGGGGCCCACCTATCCGCCCGAAACCTTGCGCCCACCTTCTTCTTCTCCAAGCCACGGGGCAGAGCCCACCGCCGTCGCACCGCCGGAAAATGCCGATCTCCTCGGGATCCCGAATCCATCTCACCCCTCCTCCAAGTCGACCCCATCTATATAAGGACGCCCCCTCGACCCTCTGAGCGCAAAACCCCTCTTCCCCGTTCCCTCTGCCTCGCCCGATCGCTCGTCGGAGCTCACCTCGGCCACCGCCGCCATTGCCGCCCACCCGAGCACCTCACACCTCCCCATCACCTCCAACGCTCACCCACGGCCTTCCCTCGACCTTCTGCGTCACGTCGACCATCTCCGGGAGCTCGAGGATGTCACACCCTAGCTAGTTCAAGAATTAGAGTGTGCATCATGTTTAAATTCCTTTTAAATTTGAAATGGGGATGACAGAAGCCCCAGCACCCCCCTGGAAACAACTAGGGTTTACTAAAAACTTTTTCAATGAACCTGAAATGCCCTTCTAAAAAGCCCACCCTTTTTGTTTTGGGTTAAAACCTTTGACAAAAATGGTGCACTCTTTCTAGGACATTCTGGATTTTTTGATTTAAATCATAAGTATTTGAATTTGGGCATTTAAATGCTATAAAATATGTTAAATGCTCAAATAATTCTGGAAATAAGTGTGGGCTATTGGAAATAATCTAAACAGAGCCTATGATTATTTTCAGGATTTTTGTAAGTGCCTAAGTATTTTTAATAAAGCCACAAACTTACAGAAAAATAGAAAAACAGAAATAAAAGAGGAGCAGGAAACTTACCTGGCCGCAGCCCACCTGGCAGCCCACCTGGCCGGCCCAGCACTGTGCTGGCCCGCGCCAGCCAGCTGCTTCTCCCTCGCCAGGCAGGCACAGAGGTGACGCCGGCGAGCTCGAGCTCGCCACGGCGTCAGCTGCTTGCCGCCCGCGAGGCCAAGACACCTGGGCGAGCTCCACGTCGCCGCCCCGACCCCGTGGAAATCTCATTCGCCCCCTGCCTCTCTCCCTCGCTCCCCCGAAGCCATGGCCGACGCAGCCGCCATCGTCTTGCCGTCGTAGCCGCAGCCACCGTCGTCCCCGTGTCACCCCACCGTGCCCACGAGCTCCGCAACATCTCGCTCGACCTCCTCAACGAGCCACGAGGCCTCGGACGCGCTGCAACGCCGCCACCGCTGCCGTTCGCCTCGTCGGTCACCGGAGATCGTCTTCAACATTTTGCCGCCTCCCAAGCTTCCCCGAGCCCGCTTTGACGCCCACTGCACTCATCGTGAGCTCCTCTCTCTTCTCCCCCTAGCCACGTCGCTCGAGCTGCCCTCTAACCCCGTTGGCCATCACGGCCGAGAGCTCGGCTCCGCCGGCCATGTCGCCGCCGTGGCCACAGGCGCGTAAGCTCGATTCCGAGCGCGTCACCACATTCACCATGTTCCCAGGAGCCTAACGCACCACTCCCTGCGCCTCGCCGTGCCCTGTAGCTTCAGCTTCATCCTCGCCCGAACTCCGGCAACTGCCAAGGTCGTCGCCGACGTCGTTCCCGGCCTCCCCGAGCTCCACTTTCTCCACCAAACGACGCGGCTCGCTCCCCACGTCACGTAGCTGCTCTCCGCCATCGATTTGGTCGCCGGAGACGCAAACCCGAGCCCCTCCGCCGCGTCTGTCGTCGCCGGCGTCAAGCCGCTGGCGAGTTGACCACGTCTGACCCGTGTGGGCCCAGGTTGACCCTCCTGAGTCTATGACAGGTGGGGCCGGTCTGCTAACTAGTTTAGGATTAGTCTTAACTAATTTTAATTAGTTTAGACACTGACATGTGGGCCCAGGCCCCACTGACAGCTAATTAGTGTTAATTAAATTCTGATAATTAGCTGAGTCACTGATAGACAGGGCCCACCAGTCAGGTTTGACCTGGCTGACCCAGTTGACCTGCTGACATCACACATATGTCATGCTGACGCATTAAATCAATTACTGGAACTATTCTTATATAGGAAATTCCAGAAAATAGCCAAAACTTCTAAAAATCATAGAAAATCAACCATAGCTCCAAATGCAAAGATTTATATATGAAAAATGATCAGAAAAATCCAATCTATCCATCTGTAATGGTTTCATGCATGACAAAACAAGTTAACCTTGCTGTTTAAGAAGAATAAGGTAATGCACTAATAAGGCCATGTTTAATGAGCTAACATTTGAATCTTTGATTCAAATGAGTTCATCCCCTTCTGTTTTAGCTTGCATTAGGCCAAGACACTTTCATATTGCCATGTCATAGCATGCATCATATTGTTGCATATTGCCATGTGTTGATTATGTTCGGTGTGTCTTTCGTGGTAGGTTCTGCCTCCGAGGATAACCCCGAGTATCCGTCTGAAGGGCAGTACCCTACTACCACTACAACAGGCAAGCAACCCATTGATCATTCCGATACAACCCATGTTCTCGCTTCTGCTCTTGTTTACTGCATTAAGACAAGACGATTCAAACTGCTGTGTGCTACGGTAGTTGAACCCTTATCCTCTGCATGACCTGTCATTGCCATAGTAATTAGATGAAACCCACTAGCATGTGTAGGAGTTGATTGAGCCATGTATGTGATTCCTACCTTGCTATGCCTACTATGCTTAGAGTTGTGTCAGGTCTGGTTCATCTGGGTGATGGGCTAGAGTGAAATGATTATGTCGGTAATGTGAGGGATGTGTGGAACATGTTTTGGTAAAGGTATTTATGAGAGGCCATGTAGGAGTACATGGTGGGTTGTTTCATTGAGGCCGTCCCTAAGAAGTGAGATCTGTATGTGTGATTTTAAGATTCAGCTACTACCATGTGTCGGATTTGGGTTCCGGCAGACCCTTGGGGTGCGCGCGGAGATCTCGCTTCCTACCTACCTGCACCCCTCCACCTTGCTAAGATCTAAACTATGGAACGAACAACATAAGAGACACAGGGTTTATACTGGTTCGGGCCACCGTTGTGGTCTAATACCCTACTCCAGTGTGTGGTGTGGTGGATTGCCTCTTGGGCTGATGATATTGAGTGATACAAGGAAGAACAGCCTTGCGAGGGTCTGTTCTTGGCTGGGGCGATGAACTGCTGGGGGGGAGTTCAGCCACCTTTCTCTCTCTCTCTCTCTGATCGAACCCCTCTCTAAAGAACTTCCTCTCTAGAACCCTTGTGAACCCCCCTTTGCTTTTGCGGGTGGCTGGTCCTATTTATAAAGGCCCTGGTCCTCTTCCCAAATAACGAGCGGGAAGGGAGCCAACAATGGCGGGCTAATTTGAAGGGGGGCAGCTAGTACTAGCTACCCTGACAAAAGTAGTCTTTGCCTGCGCAAAGCTCTGGTGGTGACGCCGTCTTGGGCTCCACGATGACCTCCGTCTTGCAGTCCTTCTGGTCTTGGTCTTGTTGCACCGAAATGGCAACCTTTGCCTGATGCCTCGGTACTCCGCGGCTGCGCTTGCCCCCTTTGCACCAAAGAGGAAAGGAGGACACTGCGCGGGCTGGCACCAGCCTGGCGCCCTTGGTCGTCATGGCTTGCGTCACGGGCACCTCGTGAGGTACCCCGCCTTGGTCTCTCCGCCTCCTCGTGAGCCAGCCTGATGAGGTTGTGCCTGAGGAAGCTCCGTGTCGTCCGCCCCGCGAGGCTTGGCCCCTCGCAAGGGTCTTGGGTTTATGTTGGTGAAGATGGGCCGCGCTGGGCCCCCCTTTGAGCCACGCTGCTGGCCGCAGGCAGGCAAGTCTGGGGACCCCCGTTCCCAGAACGCCGACAGTAGCCCCCGGGCCCAAGGCGCGCCCGGACTTGGCCGTGCAGGGAGGCGAAAGAGCAAGAGCGAAGCGCTGTGGGCCCTAACAGCCTGTGGCCTTGGGCGCCGCGTGGCGGTTGACTGGACGTGGGCGTCTCCACTTCCCCATGGCGCCTCGGCAACTACACGGATTGGACAAGTCCCTGCATGCAAAGCGGGTCATGATTACCTGCGATCGTGGAGGTCGGCGGTTGGCCTTCGCCGGCTATAAGTACGGAATGGCGCGCGCCCTTCCAGTCCATCCCTTCTTGCTTCTCCTTCTTCCCGATCCTTGCTCCGTCTTGCTGCGATGGCTCTGATCCGCCGGTTCTTGACGGCAGAGAAGGGAAAGGCTCCCCGAGAGGAACCAGACCCACTCCCACCGAAGAAACGGCTCGTCCCCCGTGGGCCGGACGAGGGGGCCCTTCAGGTGGTGTCGAGGCCTTGGTGCGAGCGGGCGCCGCCGGGGTTCCCGCTTTCATTGTACGCCCACGTTGAGGGCCCTGAAGGAGCTGATGCTGACCGCCACGGGCGGCGCCGCCGTCGGCGCCGACGGGTCATGAAGGTGTGGGTCGTCCCCGTTGGGGTCCACACCGAGGGCTCCTCCCGAGAGTTCGTGCTCCATGTCGCCATTCCTCTTCAGTCTTGGATTCTCCTTCCTCCCTTCTCCACCTCCATCATCCCGCAGGGGGAGCTGAAAGTGCAACTATCCCTAGGTGGTTTTGGTAATTCATAACAACATATAGCTCATTGAGCTAATGCTATTCCAAGATGATTATTTCAGGAAAGCTCAATGATTGGCATGGCATGGATGTGAAAGTGGAACCCTCAAAATGCTAAGGACAAAGGATTGGCTCAAGCTCAAAAGCTCAAGACTCTTCATTTTATATTTTAGTGATCCAAGATCGCATTGAGTCTTTAGGAAAAGCCAATACTATCAAGGAGGGATGAGGTGTTTCTTAATGAGCCTCTTGATTCATGTGCGTAGTGATATGCTCCAAAACCCTCAACTACTTTCCCATATCCACATTTGACCTAAACCCTAAGCCAAACTCGGTCCTACCGATCTTCCTATCCGGCGCCACCGAGTTTCACTTGTCATTAGCCGATAAGGATCTCGGTCTCACCGAGATGGGGTTGCAAACTCTCTGTTTCCCTTCCGTAACTTTTCGGTCTCATCGAAAGAGAGAATCGGTCCCACCGAGATTGCAATGTAAACTCAGTGTTTCCCCTTTGTAACTTTTCGGTCTCACCGAGTTCCACTCGGTCTCACCGAAAGAGCAAATCGGTCCCACTGAGTTTGCCTGACCAACTCTCTGGTTAGCTAATTACCAAATTCGGTCTCACCGAGTTTGTGTAATCGGTCTCACCGAGATTACGTTATGCCCAAACCCTAACCATATTGGTCCTACCGAGTTGCATGTCAGTCCCACCGAAAATCTCTAACGGTCACTAGGTTTACATTTTCGGTCCGACCGAGTCTATTGATTCGGTCCCACCGAGATTGGAAAACTGTGTAATGGTTGGATTTTGTGTGGAGGCTATATATACCCCTCCACCTCCTTCTCATTCGATGAGAACCATCAGAACACATACACCATTCCAACTCATATGTTCTGAGAGAGAACCACCTACTCATGTGTTGAGACCAAGATATTCCATTCCTACCATATGAATCTTGATCTCTAGCCTTCCCAAGTTGCTTTCCACTCAAATCTTCTTTCCACCAAATCCAAATCCTATGAGAGAGAGTTCAGTGTTGGGGAGACTATCATTTGAAGCACAAGAGCAAGGAGTTCATTACCTACACACCATTTGTTACTTCTTGGAGAGTGGTGTCTCCTAGATTGGCTAGGTGTCACTTGGGAGCCTCCGACAAGATTGTGGAGTTGAACCAAGGAGTTTGTAAGGGCAAGGAGATCGCCTACTTCGTGAAGATCTACCGCTAGTGAGGCAAGTCCTGTGTGGGCGATGGCCATGGTGGGATAGACAAGGTTGCTTCTTCGTGGACCCTTTGTGGGTGGTTGCTTCTTCCGTGGACCCTTCGTGGGTGGAGCCCTGTGTGGACTCGCGCAACCGTTACCCTTGGGTGGAGCCCTATGTGGACTCGCGCAACCGTTACCCTTCGTGGGTTGAAGTCTCCATCAACGTGGATGTAGGATAGCACCACCTATCCGAACCACGGGAAAAACATCCATGTCTCCAATTGCGTTTGAATTCTCCAAACCCTTCCCTTTACATTCTTGCAAGTTGCATGCTTTACTTTACGCTGCCTATATACTCTTTGCATGCTTGCTTGAATTATGTGATGATTGCTTGACTTGTCCTAAATTAGCTAAAATCTGCCAAGAACTAAAATTGGGAAAGGTTAAGTTTTTATTTGGTCAAGTAGTCTAATCAGCCCCCTCTAGACATACTTTCGATCCTACAAGTGGTATCAGAGCTTTGGTCTCCATTTGCTTTGATCTCCATAGCTTTGGTGGTCATAGCCTTGGTTTCACAACCTAGGAGAGTATGGCGTCTAGCGAGGGAAATTATCACCGTAGAGGTCCTTACTTTGATGGTACTAATTTTGCTAGTTGGAAGCATAAAATGAAAATGCATATTCTTGGACATAACCCCGCCGTTTGGGCTATTGTGTGTGTTGGCTTGCAAGGCGACTTCTTTGATGGGACAGAACCAAACCGTGAAGCTACCGCGGATGAGTTGAAGATGTTGCAATACAATGCTCAAGCTTGTGATATTCTCTTCAACGGATTGTGCCCCAAAGAATTCAACAAAATCAGCCGTCTTGAGAACGCGAAGGAAATTTGGGACACTTTGATTGATATGCACGAAGGTACCGACTCCGTCAAGGAATCCAAGTTGGATGTGCTTCAAAGCCAACTTGACAAATTCAAGATGAAGGATGGTGATGGTGTCGCCGAAATGTACTCTAGGCTTGCTCTCATCACAAATGAGATTGCCGGCTTAGGAAGTGAAGAGATGACCGATAGATTCATCATCAAGAAGATTCTAAGAGCCTTGGATGGAAAATATGATACCGTGTGCACATTGATCCAAATGATGCCCAATTACAAAGATCTCAAGCCAACGGAGGTGATTGGAAGAATTGTTGCTCATGAGATGTCACTTAAGGATAAAGAGGAACTTCACAACAAATCAAGTGGTGCCTATAAAGCCTCATGTGAAGCCCCTAAATCATCAAGTGAGAAACAAGACTTCAATGAAGAATCGAGCTTAATAGTGAAGAACTTCAACAAGTTCTACAAGAGTAGAAGCAAAGATAGAAGCGCCAAGTCAAGGTCCTACAATGTCAAAAGATCTTCTAGTCGAGAGCGAAACTGCTACAATTGTGGAAGACCCGGACACTATTCCAATGAGTGTATGGCTCCCTACAAGAGAAGAGAAGATTCTCCAAAAAGAAGAAGCAAAGGATCACCACCAAGAGAGAGAAGGAGTAGAGATGATCGTTATGAACGAAGATACTCACGGAGAAGCAAGGATTCGGAAAGGAAGGAAATCATCAAGGAGCTACACAAGACGAAGACATCAAGCTCATGTTGGTGAATGGGTATCCGGCTTCTGACTCCGACAGCCACTTCCGAGAGAAGTTATCACTCCGATTCCGAAGATACTCAAGATGAAGGTGTTGCCGGTCTAGCACTTGTGTCACCAACTCCTACGACATATTTGACTCACCAAATGAAGGAATTGGAAGATGCTTCATGGCCAAAGGTCCTAAGGTAACACACCCCGAGTATGTTGATTTTCAATAGTGATGAAGATGACTTGTTAGGTGATGATTTGCTAGGTGACAACTCTAGTGATGAATACTATGATGAAAGACAATTAATCATGCTAATCAAGATAAAACGAATGACAATGATAAGGAGAAGATTGAGGCTCTAACTAAAGAACTAAACACTCTTAAGTTAGCTCATGAAACCATCTTCGAAGATCATCGAGAACTTTTAAGAGCTCATGAGAAATTACGCTTTGAAAGGATCAATCTTGAGCAAGAGCATGAGTTCTTAAAAGCAATCAATGATGATCTCCGCAAGAAAAGTTCTTCTTACATTGCCAAGCGTTTACTCTTATCCACTTACATGCCTCAAGTCAAGTCTAGCAACAAGAACAAGAAAGATTCTTCCTCTAGTAGTAACAATGATCATGCTAAATCCAATATTGTTACTTCTAGTAGCTCTCTTGATTCCACTAATGATTCTCTTAGACAAGTTACACTTGAACAAGAAAATAGTAATAACTTCCCTTAGGGATATTATTGTACAGTTTTCGGAACGGCCCTCAATTCGAAGCTAAGTGCGCAAGCAAGGAATGCACCGGAAGAATCAAGGTGTTGGTTTTGAACGAAAGTTCAATGCCAATGGAGTTGAGTGGGAAGAAGATCAATACCCCAAGACAAAGTTTGTTCCTCAACAAGAGAAGTATGATACTTCTTTCAAGGGGACACAAGCTCAAGATGATCTTCCACCACAAGACTACAAGCAAAAAGGCAAGGACAAGCTTCAAGAGGAAATTGATGCATTTGAAGAAGCTCCTAAGACCTTAGTCAAGTGGATTCCCAAGACTACTTCAAGTTCCACTTCATCAAGTACGACTACAACTCCAAGGATTCCCATCAAGATGGTGTGGATCCAAAAGAAGAAGAACTAGAGAGTTCTTGAGGGTGACTCCGCCAACATACTTCACTCTTATGATTTTGGCAAGAACAAGTGCAATCAACTTCCACATCTTGCACTAGTTCAAGGAGTCACAAACCCTCTTGTTGGTAAGACAAGGGACAAGGTAACCTAAAAGTTTTCATGGACATCATCTTGTGTGTGCATCACTCGATGTCTATGGATATCCTTGTTTGTTCCTTGTGGGACTAACCCATGTAGGTATTTAAAGTGCAATTCACTCAAATGGATAGCTCCAAGTGATCTACATCAACATTGAGCATCCACATCTTCAACATCTACATGAAGTCATCATCGACAAAATCCGAGGTTAGTTCATCCCTCTAAGGGGGGATATCACATCTAGGGGGAGCTTTACTCTAAGACTTGAGCTAAAGCAACTCTAAATATGTGAACACAACAATGCTTTATGTAAAAGTGGTAACCCCACTTGAGCTTAAACGATGAGTATGACCTATGATCAAGTGTTCTCACTTGACTCCTAAGTCAATATACTCATATATAGATGACCTTGTCATCGCAAATTGCTTGATAGATGCTAGAATTGGTTGTGCATGCCTTGCCACATATTTCATTTGCCATCTTATTGTGTGAGCATGTGGTTGCATATTTTACTCATTCGAAGGACATCCACTTGTTGTTTTGATTGTTTGGTTTTATCTTCTTTTGCCAAGTGGATGGACAAGAATGCCTAAGAACCTTCCTCTAGCTATCTATGCTTTTCTCGTCTCAACTCTATTCATGCTGCATCACAAAATTTGATCAAAGTCAGATTCGAACCACTCTGTGTGAGGAGCGCTCGGAGTCCCCGATTCGTCATAGACTTAAACTTCCAAAACCTCTTTATGATTCTCGGTCTGACCGATACTCCACTTTCGGTCCTACCAAGATCATTAAGTTGATCTAGGTTTTCGATCTCGGTGCAACCGATTTGAACATTTCGGTCACACCGAGTTTCAGTAACTGCTTGCAGTTATGAATCTCGGTGCCACCGAGTTGTTCCACTCGGTCACACCGACAGGGTCGGGCTATATATAGTCACGGGCAAAAATTTTGGAAATTTCTCCGAACCCCTTCGCCCGCGCGATAGCCTGCTCTGCCAACTTGGTGATCGTCTCCTCGCCGCCAGCCGCCTCCAGTCGCTGGTCTCCATCGCCGTCAACGGAATTCAACCCTGCCGTTGCCGCCGTAGCGAGTCTCCGCCGAACTAGGGTATGGACTCGATCACAGTGCTATTCCCCGTCCGATTCCTAGCACATTGTGTTCTTAATGATTCTTGCCACGATTGAAACACTCCTATCCAGTCAATGCGTTTGTAGATTAGTTTTGATTCGAAAATTTTAGGGTTAGGTTTGCGCCGAAACCATCTCGGACCTACCGAGTTGAAAAACTTGGTCCCACCGATTTGGCTCATGCCATTGCACAAGTGAGACTCGGTCTGACCGAGAATTACTTATCGGTGTGACCGATTTTGGAACTTTGTGAAACCCTAGCAGTCTCGGTGCCACCGAACTGTGACTCGGTCTGACCAAGTTCACTAGTTTAGATTCCAAAACTGCTTCGGTATCACCGAGTTTAAAAATCGGTAGATCCGAGATGATTTCAGTGGGAAACTAAAACTAAGATTTTGAATCATTCTTTTGCAAAAATCTCTGCATTTTGTGATGCTCATCCACTCTACCTCATCTATAAACTATTCACAGGGGTCAGCAGTCAAGTTTGCAGCATGTCAGATCAAAGTGATAGCCAAGAACATGTCAGAACAGCCAGTGCAGATGAGTGAGGGCACTAGTCCCTCAAGTTCTTCTGATGAAGGCAGCAGGAGCACTCTAGCAATTGCAAAAGGCTGCCACGAGACAGAGGAAGAAGAGGACTCAGATTCCGAAGATGAGGACTATGTGGCAGAGGAAGAGGCCACTTCCAAGAGAGTTGAGCCAGCTCAAGGCACTAAGCCAGGCCTGAAAATCAAAAGGTCAGCAGGTAGGCAGCCAATGTCAAAGGCCATAATGTCAACTGAGAAGCCCATAGAGCCAGTTGCAGCTGAAGGAAGAAAAAAAGGAAAGGGTGAAGAAGACTATGGCTAGAGTGCTTGGAAAGGCTTCCATCATGGAAGAAGAGGAAGAAGAAGAGGTTGCTGCACCAGCACCTAAGGCACCCAAGCTAATGGGAGATGCCATAAAATCAGGGGGAGCTGCTTCCAAGGCCAAGCCAGCTCCAAAGCCAAAGCCAAAGAGGAATACAAGAAGCATTCCTGCAGCTGAGAAGAACAAGGCCCCAGTGCCTGAGACTGCTGCAGAAGAAGAGGAAGAGAATGTCCTGAGAAAGCTAAAGCCCAAGATCCCAGACCACAACGATGCTCATCCTGTGGCTGAGGATATGAAGCTCAGGAGAGATTCAGGGCTGAGGAAGTGGAGAGAAGCAGACCCGTATGCTTCAAGGAGAAGGACAGCAGTTGACTACAGGTTTCACACCAAGGAGCTGCAGGATTTTTATGAGACAGTGCTGCTAGATAAGAAGCCCATTGTCTGTGATATGCGATGGGTTGATTGGCAATACATTAAGGACAATGAGGAGCACTATCCTGGAGTGCAAGACAGCTTCATAGCTGGTGGAGTAGCTGACTTTGTTGGGCAGAGGCTCACAAAGTGGAACGAGGAGCTTATCATGCAGTTCTACTCCACGGCACACTTTTATCCAGATGGGAGGATCACATGGATGTCTGAGGGTACAAGGTACCAATCTACAGTGGCTAAGTGGGCACAGATCATTAATGCCCCAGAGGAGCATGATGATGACATGGACATATATGCCAAGAAGAAGATGGACCACAACTCAATGTCAAATATGTACAAGGAGATCCCAAATGAAGCACTTGATACCTTCAAGTTTGGCTCAGTACATTACCTTCTGTCAGGGCTCCCGACTATCAATTGGATCTTGAGGCACACCTTATTGCCCAAGTCAGGTGATCACAAGATGATCAGAGGCCACGCTATCAACTTGCTACATGTGTTTGATGTGCCTCAGAAGTTCAAGGTGATGAGCCTCATAGTGGAAACAATCAAGAGGACTGCAGCAGATCACAAGAGGAGTTGCGGATATGCCCCTCAAATTCAGGAGCTCATCAACTCCAAGATGGGCACGGGCATATATCTATTGGACAAGGAACACCTGCCCATCCGTCCAGATTTCGAGGACAATCAAGTTGTCATGACTGAGAATGAGCCATCATCTGCCCAAGCATACGCAAAGAAGGAGAAGGCGAGGAAGGAGAAAGCTGCCAAGATGCCTACTCAAGAGGAGGCATCTGAGTATTTCTTGAAAACTAAACAAGAGCAGCTTGGTTACTTGATTGCATCCATGCTGAGGATTGAGCAAAGTCTGGCCACCCTCACTCAGAATCAGCAGAGCCTAGAGAAAATCATGGAACCGAAGTTCTATGACTTGGATGTCAAGGTAACGGAAGTTCAGTCTGCAGTGGAGCAGCTTCAGGAGGACATGCAGGAGAGGAGAGGCAGGACTACCACTCATGCCTTTGCCAGAGTGCCAAGAGGCCCGAGGTCATCTACCGTGCCAATTGCTGACACAAGAGCCACCACCTCAGCACCAGCCACAGCCTCAGTTCCACCAGCTCCAGCATCTACTTTAGCTCCAACTCCAGCGTCTACTTCAGCATCTACCGAAGCCTTCGTCCTTGGAGTGATCCGGACTCCACCACCACCAGAAGATCAAGCCTGAGCGTCGATTTAGCACTATGCATTTTCTAGGAACTTTTTGGTAACTTGTTGCCAAAGGGGGGGAAGATGTATAGATCATAGGCTTCGAGAGAGAGAGTGTTGCTTTTCTCTCTTGCTTTATTTGGTGGTTTTTCGAACTTGTTTGCTTTTGAGTGCTTGAGATACTACGTCATTATTTGTGAGACATTGATGATCATGTGTTTGATCATAAGCTACACTTAATGCTTGATGAATGCTATTATCTTATCCATCTTATGTGATCTTTCACTTTTCTTGGTGATGAGTGCATGTATTTCATTCTTATCATTTTAAGCGCTCCACCAAGATGTATGTGACATGGAAGAGTAACCCATGACTCTAACTCTTTGTGCATTTGCAGTCCAAAGCAAATTTTAAATATGTACAAATTTAGGGGGAGCTCTTACTTATCACATACTTCTCAAAGCGACGATATATTTCATGCTTATTATCATTTGTCGAAGCTTTGATCTATATGTTGTCATCAATTACCAAAAAGGGGGAGATTGAAAGTGCAACTATCCCTAGGTGGTTTTGGTAATTCATAACAACATATAGCTCATTGAGCTAATGCTATTCCAAGATGACTATTTCAGGAAAGCTCAATGATTGGCATGGCATGGATGTGAAAGTGGAACCCTCAAAATGCTAAGGACAAAGGATTGGCTCAAGCTCAAAATCTCAAGACTCTTCATTTTATATTTTAGTGATCCAAGATCACATTGAGTCTTCAGGAAAAGCCAATACTATCAAGGAGGGATGAGGTGTTGCTTAATGAGCCTCTTGCTTCATGTGCTTAGTGATATGCTCCAAAACCCTCAACTACTTTCCCATATCCACATATGACCTAAACCCTAAGCCAAACTCGGTCCTACCGATTCTTTCTATCCGGCGCCACCGAGTTTCACTTGTCATAAGCCACTGCCAAACCCTAGCAATTCGGTTCTACCGATAGGGATCTCGGTCAAACCCTAACCATATTGGTCCTACCGAGTTGCATGTCAGTCCCACCGAAAATCTCTAACGGTCACTAGGTTTACATTTTCGGTTCGACCGAGTCTATTGATTCGGTCCCACCGAGATTGGAAAACTGTGTAACGGTTGGATTTTGTGTGGAGGCTATATATACCCCTCCACCTCCTTCTCATTCGATGAGAGAGCCATCAGAACACATACACCATTCCAACTCATATGTTCTGAGAGAGAACCACCTACTCATGTGTTGAGACCAAGATATTCCATTCCTACCATATAAATCTTGATCTCTAGCCTTCCCAAGTTGCTTTCCACTCAAATCTTCTTTCCACCAAATCCAAATCCTATGAGAGAGAGTTGAGTGTTGGGGAGACTATCATTTGAAGCACAAGAGCAAGGAGTTCATTACCTACACACCATTTGTTACTTCTTGGAGAGTGGTGTCTCCTAGATTGGCTAGGTGTCACTTGGGAGCCTCCGACAAGATTGTGGAGTTGAACCAAGGAGTTTGTAAGGGCAAGGAGATCGCCTACTTCGTGAAGATCTACCGCTAGTGAGGCAAGTCCTGTGTAGGCGATGGCCATGGTGGGATAGACAAGGTTGCTTCTTCGTGGACCCTTTGTGGGTGGTTGCTTCTTCGTGGACCCTTCGTGGGTGGAGCCCTGTGTGGACTCGCGCAATTGTTACCCTTGGGTGGAGCCGTATGTGGACTCGCGCAACCGTTACCCTTCGTGGGTTGAAGTCTCCATCAACATGGATGTAGGATAGCACCACCTATCCGAACCACGGGAAAAACATCCGTGTCTCCAATTGCGTTTGAATTCTCCAAACCCTTCCCTTTACATTCTTGCAAGTTGCATGCTTTACTTTCCGCTGCCTATATACTCTTTGCAAGCTTGCTTGAATTATGTGATGATTGCTTGACTTGTCCTAAATTAGCTAAAATCTGCCAAGAACTAAAATTGGGAAAAGGTTAAGTTTTTATTTGGTCAAGTAGTCTAATCACCCCCCTCTAGACATACTTTCGATCCTACAGGAGCCCCTGGAGCTCTGGCTGCAGCACGCCGGCTGCAGCACCCTCGCGACTGAGGCAGAGGTCGCGGTCGTTGCCCCGGGCGAGGTCTTCATGACTCGGGGCTGGAGAGAGATCGCCCCGGTTTGCAGGACAAGGGGCGTCTTTGCGATCCACTTGGATTACAACGGTGCTTTGGTGATGCTCTTCAAGGTCTTTGATGCGAGCGGGCGCCGGCTGGAGTGCTGCCCCGGGAGAGGTGGCCGGGCGCTTGGAGCTGGCTTCAGGATGGGTTCGCTCCGACGCTTCGATTCGGGCGGCGCTGGTCCAGGCCTCGACGTCTTGCGATGAGGAGAAATAGGTCGTTCTTGAGGTGAAGGCTGCTCGTGACGCAGCCCTGGGGGAGGCGGTCGATGCCCGTGGTCGCTGCAAGGCGCTGGAGGACGAGCTGCAAGGACCACGGGACCAGCTCGCGAAAGAGGCCCGCCTTCGCCAAGAGCAAGAAGAAGGCGTGAAGGCTCGCGAGGCGGCCATCAAGGGAGAGGGAGGTCAAGCTCAGGAAGCGCCGCGACCGCCTAGGTGCACTGGAGGAGGAGTTGGGGCCGAGGAAGGCCAAGCTAGATGACGAGGCCCTGGTTCTTGCCGAGGACCGCGTGGCCTTTACGGAGATGGAGGCGAAGGCTCTCTCCTCGCTGAGGATGCTTTACGACAGCGGCCTGGAGAGCCCGCTGGCTGGCGCCGAGGACGGCCCCGCCAAGCTGCTTCCATTCCTGGTTCGCGCTCTTGAAGATGTTGCCCTTGGCCTTGGCCCCACGGCCGAGGCCGAGGCGCGTGTCCTGTCTTCTGCAGCACTGACGCGGGTCCTCACCCACATCTACCTTCGCGATCCCGGCGTCGACCTCGACAGCCTGCTGGAGCCAGTAAGCGGCGAGCGTGCTGCTGTCGCTGCCGAGGTCGTGAAGGGTCGCGCGGAGGCTCTGCTGGGGATGTTCCTGGCCTTCAGCACCAAGCCGAAGCAAGGCGCTGCCGACCCCACTGCTTCATGAGGCGAACCCACTCCGTGCTGCTCCATCGCCGACAAGTGACTCCGTCGTGGCTCCTGTCCTGCCTTTAATTCCTGCACATGTATCATGCCTCGGGGAGGCGTTTAAACTTGCATTTGGCATTGAGATAATAGTGTGGACTGTAATATTTTCTTTTGAATTCCTTGAAATTTGCGCTTTTCCTTCCTACTTGCTTATGTTCTACGCCGGCAGAGCCCGGCCCCGCGCATGCCTCACCCAGCGTTAGTCCCGACCGGAAACCAGGACGGGGCCATGGAGTGAGGGGCTACATCCAAGTTAGGCTCCTGAGTCGCGATGCTCAGGAGTCCCCCTTGGCGCACGAACAGCAAGTAGGGAGGTGTGATGTGGGTGGATCTACCGTTCTATGTCTGCAGAGCCCGGCCGCGCGCATACCTCACCCAGCGTTAGTCCCGACCGGAAACCAGGACGGGGCCAAGGAGTGAGGGGCTACGTGACCAGTTAGGCTCCTGAGTCGCGATGCTCAGGAGTCCCCCTTGACGCTCAAACGGTCTTCGTACCTTGGCTCCGCTCGGGGAGAGACGCGCGACGAACCAGGCCCCGGGGGGGCCCGACTGGGTGGCGTGCGTCTGGGCGTGACCTAGGCGCAGCCCCCGTGCCTAGCCCCCTCGCGCGGCACTCCCGACGGGAGGCGTTGCGACGAGGATAGACACTGAGCTCTGGGCTCCCTGAGGTTGATGCGGCCCGGGGGCCACCCTCAGTTGTTTATCACCAGCGCAGAGCATAGCGCTTCCGTATGTGTACGGGCATAGCCGCTCCTCGGCAGTGTCATCAGCCAGCGCGGAGCATGGTGCTTCCACTGGTACGTGGGAGGGCGCCCCCTCCGGGAGGAGCCCCCGGGGCGTATACAGCCCCGCCCTGACACGTGGCTGGCACGGTAGGGCCTGGCGAGGTGTATTTGGGCACCCGTGAGCCAGCGCGGGACTCACGGGGCCCTACCTCTAGGCAGGTTGCGCCTGGCACTGGGCCTTATCTTGTGATGTGTCCCTGCAAATTTGGTTAGATGTCGGCACACTATGTCCTCGGGTCCCGGCCCTCGAGCTGGTCTCAGCCGTCGCTGGTATGCCAGGTCGCGATGCCATGGACAAGGCCAGAGGGTGAGGGATGGAGAGCCAGTAAGAGCCCTGAGTCGCGATGCTCAGGTACCCCCCCTTTAACGTGCAAGTGGTCGGCATGGAGAAGAAGAGGTTCCGTGGACCGGCATCAAATAATCAAGCATGGTGGGTCTAACGCATAACCGGAAATAAACGCAAATGGGATACATGCCGCTGGGCCTGGCCCGAGCGGCTTGGGGATCATGCAGCCCGAGGGGCGCCCCCAACAAGGTAAGCTAACAACATGAAATAAAAGGGGATACATGCTGCAGGGACGGACCCACGCGGCCTGGGAATAATGCAGCCCTGGGGGGCGCTCCCAGCTGGAAGTGAAACTCGAAAGATGTCACCTGATGGCGTTGAGGACGAAGGAGCGTTGGTGTAGCAGACTTGATGGGCTGCGGAAGCTGATCCTCACGAGCCCCCAGGCCCGGGGGCCTCGGGAGTCTCTAGAGGTGCTGGCGGCTCCTCGAGGACCATCTCCATCTCCGCCAGGGCTGCGGAACGCCTGTCCTCTCGTGCCTCCGTGATGCCCCTCATGAGGCGCTGGTACGTGGCAGTCGCGTTCAGCAAGCCGTAAGGCATGCAAATGTAGCTGTGGGGTGGGCCTCCGCAGCGCCCCACTCGCGAGGGCCAGAGACGCTCCAGAGAGGCGACTCGGTTGAGCCCTGGTATGTCGATGCAGACGCGCAGCCCGCCATCCTCGCCTGGATGGGGAGCCACTGCTGGTAGGCGGCGGCCTCCTTTCATGACTCTTGACTCCTGTAGCTCCTGAATGGCCTTGCTGACGAACTCCTGAGGGTCCGGATCTCCTTGCCTTGCTCCTTCTTGAGGGAAACGTGCTTCGAAACACGCCTCCATGTGGTGCCCAAGCGCCTCCCTCATGACCCTAGCTAGGTCGGTGGCCCTCCAGGGGAGAGCCCCCGAGCCCTGCCTAAGGAGGGGGCCGGGCGCGCTTTCCTATGCAATGGAAGGAGGTTCCCCCTGGGCAGGCGCGGGCCCGGAGGGGCCTGCCTCCTGAGTGGTCAGGCCGGACGATGTCTTCTTCTTCTTAGGGGCGGTCTCAGGAGGCCTCCTGCTTCCGCGATCCGGGTCTTCTAGTGACGCGGCCTGAAAGGCTCGTTCTAGGGAACACACCGCGTCCTTCTCTTCACAGGGCACCGTGATGACTCCGCCCCTTCCTGGCATCTTGAGGACGTTGTAGCCATGGTGAGTTACGGCCATGAACTTGGCCAGCGCTGGGTACCCAAGGATGGCGTTGTACGTCAGGCGAATGTGAGCGACGTCGAAGTCGATGAGCTCAGTGCGATAGTTGTTGCATGCCCTGAAGGTGACAGGGAGGCGGACCTACCCAATCGGGACCGTGGAGCCGTCGGTGATACCGGAGAAAGGCTTGGTTGGCTGAAGCTGGCTATAGGGCACTTGGAGATTTTTGAATGTTTCCACGGACAGGACGTTGAGCTCTGCCCCGCCATCGATGAGGGTCTTGGTGACCACCACGTTGCTGACGATTGGGGAACAAAGCATCGGGAGGACTCCAGCTGTAGCCGCACACTTGAGCTGGTCTGCCGAGCTGAACATGATGGCGCACGCCAACCACCTGAGAGGGCGCGTGGCTTCGAGCTCTGGGAGGACTGCGTTCACTTCGCGGGCGAACTACTTGAAGATGCGTTGAGAGGCTGGGGCTTGTGCCCCGCCCAGGATGCAGGCGATCACGCGCGGCTCCTGGAAGCCCCCAGCCCCCTCGTCCTGGTGGCGGTCCTCGTTTCTCCTTGGCTGCGGCGGCAGCAGTGGGAGGCCTGCGTTGCCTTGCTGGCAATCCTCGCGAGGCTGATCCCTCCAGTCTCCCTCGCGAGGCGGGTCTTGCCAGCGATCCTCGCGAGGTTGATCGCGCCACCCTTGGCGCGGGCCACGGTCTTCCCAGCGTCCTGCGTTCCTTACTCCTCCTCGACAGTAGCCCCGGTCACCGCGGTCAGGGCGACGGCCAATCCTTCCTTCTCGCACGGCTCGGAGATCTTGACATTCGTTGGTGTTGTGGGTGTGGAGGTCGTGGTACACACAGTACCGGCTGCCCTTGGAAGGTTCGAGCTGATCTCTGCCCCGCTTGGTGTCTGGTTCTGCCGCGAGCACGGCAGCCCCCTTGCGCTTCACATCCTTGGCCTTGGGCTTCTTCTCTTCTGGGTCTGCGGCAGGCAGCTCGAGGAGGGAGAGACGCCCTTCCTCGGCCCTAGCGCACTTGGTTGCCAGGTTGAACAGCTCCAAGGAAGTGCACAGGTCTTCATGCATCGCTAGCTCCTCCTTCATCTTGACGTCGCGCACGTCGTCGGAGAAGGCTGAGATGATGGCCTCCTCAGTCACCTTGGGAATCTTGAGGCGTGCATTGTTGAAGCGCTGGATGTACTTCTGCAGGCTCTCCCCGGGCTGTTGCTTGATGCGGCGCATGTCGCTCACGGCGGGTGGCCGGTCGCGAGTGCCTTGGAAGTTGGCGATGAAGCAGGTGCGCATCTCGTCCCAAGAGGAGATTGTGCCTGGAGCCAGGTTCAGGAGCCAGGTGCGGGCCCCGTCCTTGAGCGCCATGGGGAACCAGTTCGCCATGACCTTCTCGTCTCCGTTGGCAGCTTCGATGCCCAGCTCATAGAGCTGGAGGAACTCCGCAGGGTCAGCCGTGCCGTCGTAGTGAGGAGGCAGGTCTGGCTTGAACTTGCCGGGCCACGCGACGCTGCATAGCTCGGCGGTGAAGGCGCGGCAGCCCGCTATGGCCACGGGAGGCCTTGGGTGACGAGGACCTTGGTCTTGCATGTCCCCACGCGCTGCACCTGGGAGCAGCGCGGGGTCTTGACGCGCGGGAGCGGGAGCATGGTCGCGACGTGCTGGAGCAGGGAGTGCCCAGGCAGCTTCTTGCGGGCGAGGGACTTCTTGACAGCTCTGCTCTTGCCGCGCTGGCACCTGACGGAGCGGGTTCCGCCCAGGGGCCACGCGCCTTGGAGCCATGGCGCCTTCCTGAGGAGGAGGTGGCCGGGGTGCCGCCGGAGCTTCATCGCCCGCGCGGTGCGGGGTGCGGTGCAGCGGAACGGACGGCGCAGGAGAGCCCCCTGCGGCGCGGACGAGCTCAGCGACGCGGTCGAGCCATTCTTCATAGACGTCGTTGACGGGATGGTAGCGCAGGAGCTCATTTGCCACGATGAGTGCAGCCTGAGCCTCCATGGGCGCACGGAGCGCGCGGGACGAAGAACCAGCTGGGGTGAGCGAGGGAGTTGCGGTGCAGCCTTCTTGCCGCACGAACTGATGCTGAGACGATGCTTGCTGCTCGTCCCCCGTCGGGCCAGTGGCGGCGTTGACGGCAGGTGACGAGGAACGGCGAGGACGCCCGCCAATAGGGGCTGTCTGGGCGACACAGGAAGCGAGAGCGGCCCGGCGCTCGGCGTGGGCCCGACGAGCGTCAGACATGGGCGTGATGGTCGGAGGAGAACGGGGTGGTGGATGTCGGATTTCGGATTCCGGCAGACCCTTGAGGTTCGAACACTGGGGTGCGCGCGGAGATTTCGCCTCCTACCTACCTGCACCCCCCCGCCATGCTAGGATCTAAAACTACGGAAAGAACAACTCAAGAGACACAGGGTTTATACTGGTTCGGGCCACCATTGTGGTGTAATACCCTACTCCGGTGTGTGGTGTGGTGGATTGCCTCTTGGGCTGATGATGATGAACAATACAAGGAAGAACAGCCTCGCGAGGGTCTGTTCTTGGCTAGGGCGATGAGCTGCTCGGAAGAGTTCAGTCACCTTTCTCTCTCTCTCTACTTCTTCCAACCGACCGAACCCCCTTGCCATGTGGGTGGCTGGTCCTATTTATAGAGGCCCTGGTCCACATCCCAAATATCGAGCGGGAAGGGAGCCAACAATGGCGCGCTAATTTGAAGGGGGACAGCAAGTATCATCTATCCTGACAAAAGTAGTCTTCGCCTGCACAAAGCTCTGGTGATGACGCCGTCTTGGGCTCCACGATGACCTCCATCTCGTAGTCCTCCTGGTCTTGGTCTCGTTGCACCGAAATGGCAACCTTTGCCTGATACCTCGGTACTCCGCGGCTGCGCTTGCCCCCTTTGCACCAAAGAGGAAAGGAGGACGCTGCGCGGGCTGGCACCCGCCTGGCGCCCTGAGTCGTCATGGCTTGCGTCACGGGCACCTCGCGAGGTACCCCGCCTTGATCTCTCCACCTCCTCGTGAGCTAGTGTAGGATCGAAAGTATGTCTACAGGGGGGGTGATTAGACTACTTGACCAAATAAAAACTTAAAGTTCTTGGCAGATTTTAGCTATTGTAGGACAAGTCAAGCAATCATCACACAATTCAAGCAAGCATGCAAAGAGTATATTGGCAGCGGAAAGTAAAGCATGCAACTTGCAAGAATGTAAAGGGAAGGGTTTGGAGAATTCAAACGCAATTGGAGACACGGATGTTTTTCCTGTGGTTCGGATAGGTGGTGCTATCCTACATCCACGTTGATGGAGACTTCAACCCACGAAGGGTAACGGTTGCGCGAGTCCACGGAGGGCTCCACCCACGAAAGGTAACGGTTGCGCGAGTCCACGGAGGGCTCCACCCACGAAGGGTCCATGAAGAAGCAACCACCCACAAAGGGTCCATGAAGTAGCAACCTTGTCTATCCCACCATGGCCATCGCCCACGAAGGACTTGCCTCACTAGCGGTAGATCTTCACGAAGTAGGCGATCTCCTTGCCCTTACAAACTCCTTGGTTCAACTCCACAATCTTGTCGGAGGCTCCCAAGTGACACCTAGCCAATCTAGGAGACACCACTCTCCAAGAAGTAACAAATGGTGTGTAGGTAATGAACTCCTTGCTCTTGTGCTTCAAATGATAGTCTCCCCAACACTCAACTTTCTCTCATAGGATTTGGATTTTGTGGAAAGAAGATTTGAGTGGAAAGCAACTTGGGGAAGGCTAGAGATCAAGATTCACATGGTAGGAATGGAATATCTTGGTCTCAACACATGAGTAGGTGGTTCTCTCTCAGAACATATGAGTTGGAATTGTGTATGTGTTCTGATGGCTCTCTCCACGAATGAAGAGGAGGTGGAGGGGTATATATAGCCTCCACACAAAATCCAACCGTTACACACAGTTTTCCAATCTCGGTGGGACCGAATCAACAAACTCGGTCGGACCGAAAAGGTAAACCTAGTGACCGTTAGAGATTTTCGGTGGGACTGACATGCAACTCGGTAGGACCGATATGGTTAGGGTTTGGGCATAACGTAATCTCGGTGAGACCGATTACACAAACTCGGTGAGACCGATTTTGGTAATTAGCTAACCAGAGAGTTGGTCAGGCAAACTCGGTGGGAGCAATTTGCTCTTTCGGTGAGACCGAAAAGTTACAAAAAGGAAACACTGAATTTACATTGCAATCTCGGTGGGACCGATCCGCTCTTTCGGTGAGACCGAAAAGTTACGAAAGGGAAACAGAGAGTTTGCAATCCCATCTCGGTGAGACCGAGATCCCTATCGGTAGAACCGAATTGCTAGGGTTTGGCAGTGGCTTATGACAAGTGAAACTCGGTGGCGCCGGATAGAAAGAATCGGTAGGACCGAGTTTGGCTTAGGGTTTAGGTCATATGTGGATATGGGAAAGTAGTTGAGGGTTTTGGAGCATATCACTAAGCACATGAAGCAAGAGGCTCATTAAGCAACACCTCATCCCTCCTTGATAGTATTGGCTTTTCCTGAAGACTCAATGTGATCTTGGATCACTAAAATATAAAATGAAGAGTCTTGAGCTTTTGAGCTTGAGCCAATCCTTTGTCCTTAGCATTTTGAGGGTTCCACTTTCACATCCATGCCATGCCAATCATTGAGCTTTCCTGAAATAATCATCTTGGAATAGCATTAGCTCAATGAGCTATATGTTGTTATGAATTACCAAAACACCTAGGGATAGTTGCACTTTCAATCTCCCCCTTTTTGGTAATTGATGACAACATATAGATCAAAGCTTCGACAAATGATAATAAGCATGAAATATATCGTCGCTTTGAGAAGTATGTGACAAGTAAGAGCTCCCCCTAAATTTGTGCATATTTAAAATTTGCTTTGGACTGCAAATGCACAAAGAGTTAGAGTCATGGGTTACTCTTCCATGTCACATACATCTTGGTGGAGCACTTAAAATGATAAGAATGAAATACATGCACTCATCACCAAGAATAGTGAATGATCACATAAGATAGATAAGATGATAGTATTAAGCAAACATTAAGTGTAGCTTATGATCAAACACATGATCATCAATGTCTCACGAGCAATGACATAGTATCTCACACAAAAGCAAACAAAGTTCGAAAAAACCACCAAATAAAACAAGAGAGAATAAAAGCAACACTCTCTCTCGAAGCCTATGATCTATACATTTTCTCCCCCTTTGGCAACAAGTTACCAAAAAGTTCCTAGAAAATGCATAGTGCTAAGTCGGCACTCAGGCTTGATCTTCAGGTGGTGGTGGAGTCTGGAGCACTCCAAGGACGAAGCCTTCTGTAGACGTGGTCGGAGTTGAGGCTGAAGTAGATGCTGGAGATGGTGGAACTGAAGCTGTAGCTGGTGCAGACGTGGTGGCTCTGGTGTCAGCAACTGGCACTGCATGTGATCTCTGAGCTCTTGGCACTCTGGCAAATGCATCAGTTGTAGTCTTGCCTCTCCTCTCCTGCATGTCATCCTGGAGCTGCTCCACTGCAGTCTGAATCTCTGTCACTTTGACATCCAAGTCATAGAACTTTTGTTCCATGATCCTCTCTAAGCTCTGCTGATTCTGAGTGAGGGTGGCCAGTCCTTGCTCAATCATCCTCAGTGTGGATGCAATCAAGTAACCAAGCTGCTCTTGTTTGGTTTTCAAGAAATACTCAGATGCCTCCTCTTGAGTTGGCATCTTGGCAGCTTTCTCCTTCCTCGCCTGCTCCTTCTTTGCTTGTGCTTGAACTGATGATGGTTCATTCTCATTCATCACAACTTGGTTGTCCTCAAAGTCTGGATGAATAGGCAAGTGTTCCTTGTCCAACAAGTATATGCATGTGCCCATCTTCGAGTTGATTAACTCCTGAATCTGAGGGGCATAACCACAGCTCCTCTTCTGATCTGCTGCAGTCCTCTTGATAGTCTCTACTATGAGGCTCATGACCTTGAATTTCTGAGGTACATCAAATACATGAAGCAAATTGATTGCATGGCCTCTGATCATCTTGTGATCACCTGACTTGGGCAAGAGAGTGTGCCTCAAAATCCAATTAATAGTTGGCAGCCCTGACAGAAGATAATGCACTGAGCCAAATTTGAAAGTTTCAAGAGCTTCATTTGGAATTTCCTTGTACATATTGGACATAGAGTTGTGGTCCATCTTCTTCTTGGCATATACATCCAAGTCATCTTCCTGCTCTTCTGGGGCATTGATCAGCTGAGCCCATTCAGCAATTGTAGATTGGTACCTCGTACCTTCAGACATCCAAGTTATCCTACCATCTGGATAGAAGTGTACGTGGGAGTAGAATTGCATAATGAGTTCCTCGTTCCACTTTGTGAGCTTCTGCCCAACAAAGTCCTCTACTCCACATGCCTTGAAGCTGTCCTGCACTCCAGGGTAGTACTCTTCATTGTCCTTGATGTACTCCCAATCAACCCATCTCATGTCACAAACTATGGGCTTCTTGTCCAACAAAACTGTCTCATAGAAGTCCTGCTGTTCCTTAGTGTGAAACCTGTAATCAACAGCAGTTCTTCTCCTTGAAGCATACGGATCTGCTTCTCTCCACTTCCTCAGCCCTGAGTCTCTTCTGAGCTTCATGTCCTCAGCCACAGGATGAGCATCATTGTGGTCTGGGATCTTGGGCTTGAGCTTTCTCAGAACATGCTCTTCATCATCTTCTTCAGCAGCTTCAGGCACTGGGGCCTTGTTCTTTTCAGTTGCAGGTATGCTTCTTGTGTTCCTCTTTGGCTTCGGCTTTGGAGCTGGCTTGGCCTTTGATGCAGCCTTGGGTGCTTCCTTGGGCTTAGATGCAGTAGCCCCTGATTTGATAGTATCACCCATTAGCTTGGGTGCCTTAGGTGCTGGTGCAGCAACCTCTTCTTCTTCCTCTTCTTCCATGATGGAAGCCTTTCCAAGCACTCTGGCTATGGTCTTCTTGACCCTTTCCTTCCTTTTCTTTCCTTCAGCAGCAACTGGCTCTATGGGTGCAGGCTTCTCAGGAATCTGAGTTGAGGCTCTGGCCTTTGGCATAGGCTGCCTACCTGCTGGCCTTTTGATTTTCAATCCTGGCTTTGTGCCTTGAGCTGAGCCATGTTCCTTCTCGAGCACTACTCTCTTCGAAGTTGCTTCCTCTTCTGCCACATAGTCCTCATCCTCTGATTCTGAGGTTCTCTTCTTCCTTTGTCTTGTGGCAGCTTTTGGCAGATTGCTAGGGGTGCTCCTGCTGCCTTCATCTGAAGAACTTGAGGGACTAGTGCCCTCACTCATCTGCACTGGCTGTTCTGACATGTTCTGGCTATCACTTTGGTCTGACATGATGAACAAGATGACTGCTGACCCTGTGAATAGTTTATAGATGAGGTAGAGTGGATGAGCATCACAAAATGCAGAGATTTTTGCAAAAGAATGATTCAAAATCTTAGTTTTAGTTTCCCACTGAAATCATCTCGGATCTACCGATTTTTAAACTCGGTGATACCGAAGCAGTTTTGGAATCTAAACTAGTGAACTTGGTCAGACCGAGTCACAGTTCGGTGGCACCGAGACTGCTAGGGTTTCACAAAGTTCCAAAATCGGTCACACCGATAAGTAATTCTCGGTCAGACCGAGTCTCACTTGTGCAATGGCATGAGCCAAATCGGTGGGACCAAGTTTTTCAACTCGGTAGGTCCGAGATGGTTTCGGCGCAAACCTAACCCTAAAATTTTCGAATCAAAACTAATCTACAAACGCATTGACTGGATAGGAGTGTTTCAATCGTGGCAAGAATCATTAAGAACACAATGTGCTAGGAATCGGACGGGGAATAGCACTGTGATCGAGTCCATACCCTAGTTCGGCGGAGACTCGCTACGGCGGCAACGGCAGGGTTGAATTCCGTTGACGGCGATGGAGACCAGCGACTGGAGGCGGCTGGCGGCGAGGAGACGATCTGGAGACCAAGTTGGCAGAGCAGGCTATCGCGCGGGCGAAGGGGTTCGGAGAAATTTCCAAATTTTTGCCCGTGACTATATATAGCCCGACCCTGTCGGTGTGACCGAGTGGAACAACTCGGTGGCACCGAGATTCATAACTGCAAGCAGTTACTGAAACTCGGTGTGACCGAAATGTTCAAATCGGTTGCACCGAGATCGAAAACCTAGATCAACTTAATGATCTTGGTAGGACCGAAAGTGGAGTATCGGTCAGACCGAGAATCATAAAGAGGTTTTGGAAGTTTAAGTCTATGACAAATCGGGGACTCCGAGCGCTCCTCACACAGAGTGGTTCGAATCTGACTTGATCAAATTTTGTGATGCAGCATGAATAGAGTTTGAGACGATAAAAGCATAGATAGCTAGAGGAGGTTCTTAGGCATTCTTGTCCATCCACTTGGCAAAAGAAGATAAAACCAAACAATCAAAACAACAATTGGATGTCCTCGAATGAGTAAAATATGCAACCAACATGCTCACACAATAAGATGGCAAATGAAATATGTGGCAAGGCATGCACAACCAATTCTAGCATCTATCAAGCAATTTGCGATGACAAGGTCATCTATATATGAGTATATTGACTTAGGAGTCAAGTGAGAACACTTGATCATAGGTCATACTCATCGTTTAAGCTCAAGTGGGGTTACCACTTTTACATAAAGCATTGTTTTGTTCACATCTTTAGAGTTGCTTTAGCTCAAGTCTTAGAGTAAAGCTCCCCCTAGATGTGATATCCCCCCTAAGAGGGATGAACTAACCTCGGATTTTGTCGATGATGACTTCATGTAGATGTTGAAGATGTGGATGCTCGATGTTGATGTAGATCACTTGGAGCTATCCATTTGAGTGAATTGCACTTTCAATACCTACATGGGTTAGTCCCACAAGGAACAAACAAGGATATCCATAGACATAGAGTGATGCACACAAAAGATGATGTCCATGAAAACTTTTAGGTTACCTTGTCCCTTGTCTTACCAACAAGAGGGTTTGTGACTCCTTGAACTAGTGCACGATGTGGAAGTTGATTGCACTTGTTCTTGCCAAAATGATAAGAGTGAAGTATGTTGGCGGAGTCACCCTCAAGAACTCTCTAGTTCTTCTTCTTTTGGATCCACACCATCTTGATGGGAATCCTTGGAGTTGTAGTCGTACTTGATGAAGTGGAACTTGAAGTAGTCTTGGGAATCCACTTGACTAAGGTCTTAGGAGCTTCTTCAAATGCATCAATTTCCTCTTGAAGCTTGTCCTTGCCTTTTTGCTTGTAGTCTTGTGGTGGAAGATCATCTTGAGCTTGTGTCCCCTTGAAAGAAGTATCATACTTCTCTTGTTGAGGAACAAACTTTGTCTTGGGGTATTGATCTTCTTCCCACTCAACTCCATTGGCATTGAACTTTCGTTCAAAACCAACACCTTGATTCTTCCGGTGCATTCCTTGCTTGCGCACAATTTCCTCGAATTGCTTACTCCCGGCAAGGCTTTTGTACACTCCTTTCTCTATAATTCCCTTCAATAAGCTATTTTCTTGCTCAAGTGTAACTTGGATAAGAGAATCATTAGTGGAATCAAGAGAACTACTAGAAGCAACAATATTGGATTTAGCATGATCATTGTTACTGCTAGAGGAAGAATCTTTCTTGTTCTTGTTACTAGACTTGACTTGAGGCATGTAAGTGGATAAGAGTAAACGCTTGGCAATGTAAGAAGAACTTTTCTTGCGGAGATCATCATTGATTGCTTTTAAGAACTCATGCTCTTGCTCAAGATTGAGCTTTTCAAAGCGTAATTTCTCATGAGCTCTTAAAAGTTCTCGATGATCTTCGAAGATAGTTTCATGAGCTAACTTAAGAGTGTTTAGTTCTTTAGTTAGAGCCTCAATCTTCTCCGTATCATTGTCATTCGTTTTATCTAGATTAGCATGATTAATTGGTCTTTCATCATAATATTCATCACTAGAGTTGTCACCTAGCAAATCATCACCTAACAAGTCATCTTCATCACTATTGAAATCAACATACTCGGGGTGTGTTACCTTAGGACCTTTGGCCATGAAGCATCTTCCAATTCCTTCATTTGGTGAGTCAAATATGTCGTAGGAGTTGGTTGACACAAGTGCTAGACCGGCAACACCTTCATCTTGAGTATCTTCGGAGTCGGAGTGATAACTTCTCTCGGAGTGGCTGTCGGAGTCGGAGCCGGATACCCATTCACCAACATGATCTTGATGTCTTCGTCTTGTGTAGCTCCTTGATGATTTTTCCTTCCTTTCCGAATCCTTGCTTCTCCGTGAGTATCTTCGTTCATAACGATCATCTCTACTCCTTCTCTCTCTTGGTGGTGATTCTTTGCTTCTTCTTTTTGCAGAATCTTCTCTTCTCTTGTAGGGAGCCGTACACTCATTGGAATAGTGTCCGGGTCTTCCACAACTGTAGCAGTTTCGCTCTCGACTAGAAGATCTTTTGTCATTGTAGGACCTTGACTTGAAGCTTCTATCTTTGCTTCTACTCTTGTAGAACTTGTTGAAGTTCTTCACCATTAAGCTCAATTCTTTATTAAAGTTTTGTTTCTCACTTGATGATGTAGGGGCTTCACATGAGGCTTTGTAGGCACCACTTGATTTGTTGTGAAGTTCCTCTTTATCCTTAAGTGACATCTCATGAGCAACAATTCTTCCAATCACCTCCGTTGGCTTGAGATCTTTGTAATTGGGCATCATTTGGATCAATGTGCACACGGTATCATATTTTCCATCCAAGGCTCTTAGAATCTTCTTGATGATGAATCTATCGGTCATCTCTTCACTTCCTAAGCCGGCAATCTCATTTGTGATGAGAGCAAGCCTAGAGTACATTTCAGCGACACCTTTACCATCCTTCATTTTGAACTTGTCAAGTTGACTTTGAAGCACATCCAACTTGGATTCCTTGACGGAGTCGGTACCTTCGTGCATATCAATCAAAGTGTCCCAAATTTCCTTCGCGTTCTCAAGACGGCTGATTTTGTTGAATTCTTTGGGGCACAATCCGTTGAAGAGAATATCACAAGCTTGAGCATTGTATTGCAACATCTTCAACTCATCCGCGGTAGCTTCACGGTTTGGTTCTTTCCCATCAAAGAAGTCACCTTGCAAATCAACACACACAATAGCCCAAACGGCGGGGTTATGTCCAAGAATATGCATTTTCATTTTATGCTTCCAACTAGCAAAATTAGTACCATCAAAGTAAGGACCTCTACGGTGATAATTTCCCTCGCTAGACGCCATACTCTCCTAGGTTGTGAAACCAAGGCTATGACCACCAAAGCTATGGAGATCAAAGCAAATGGAGACCAAAGCTCTGATACCACTTGTAGGATCGAAAGTATGTCTAGAGGGGGCTGATTAGACTACTTGACCAAATAAAAACTTAACCTTTCCCAATTTTAGTTCTTGGCAGATTTTAGCTAATTTAGGACAAGTCAAGCAATCATCACATAATTCAAGCAAGCATGCAAAGAGTATATAGGCAGCGTAAAGTAAAGCATGCAACTTGCAAGAATGTAAAGGGAAGGGTTTGGAGAATTCAAACGCAATTGGAGACATGGATGTTTTTCCCGTGGTTCGGATAGGTGGTGCTATCCTACATCCACGTTGATGGAGACTTCAACCCACGAAGGGTAACGGTTGCGCGAGTCCACATAGGGCTCCACCCAAGGGTAACGGTTGCGCGAGTCCACACAGGGCTCCACCCACGAAGGGTCCACGAAGAAGCAACCACCCACAAAGGGTCCACGAAGAAGCAACCTTGTCTATCCCACCATGGCCATCGCCCACACAGGACTTGCCTCACTAGCGGTAGATCTTCACGAAGTAGGCGATCTCCTTGCCCTTACAAACTCCTTGGTTCAACTCCACAATCTTGTCGGAGGCTCCCAAGTGACATCTAGCCAATATAGGAGACGCCACTCTCCAAGAAATAACAAATGGTGTGTAGGTAGTGAACTCCTTGCTCTTGTGCTTCAAATGATAGTCTCCCCAGCACTCAACTTTCTCTCATAGGATTTGGATTTTGTGGAAAGAAGATTTGAGTGGAAAGCAACTTGGGGAAGGCTAGAGATCAAGATTCATATGGTAGGAATGGAATATCTTGGTCTCAACACATGAGTAGGTGGTTCTCCCTCAGAACATATGAGTTGGAATTGTGTATGTGTTCTGATGGCTCTCTCCATGAATGAAGAGGAGGTGGAGGGGTATATATAGCCTCCACACAAAATCCAACCGTTACACACAGTTTTCCAATCTCGGTGGGACCGAATCAACAAACTCGGTCGGACCGAAAAGGTAAACCTAGTGACCGTTAGAGATTTTCGGTGGGACTGACATGCAACTCGGTAGGACCGATATGGTTAGGGTTTGGGCATAACGTAATCTCGGTGAGACCGATTACACAAACTGGGTGAGACCGATTTTGATAATTAGCTAACCAGAGAGTTGGTCAGCAAACTCGGTGGGACCAATTTGCTCTTTCGGTGAGACCGAAAAGTTACAAAAAGGAAACACTGAATTTACATTGAAATCTCGGTGGGACCGATCCGCTCTTTCGGTGAGACCGAAAAGTTACAAAAGGGAAACAGAGAGTTTGCAATCCCATCTTGGTGAGACCGAGATCCCTATCGGTAGAACCGAATTGCTAGGGTTTGGTAGTTGCTTATGACAAGTGAAACTCGGTGGCGCCGGATAGAAAGAATCGGTAGGACCGAGTTTGGCTTAGGGTTTAGGTCATATGTGGATATGGGAAAGTAGTTGAGGGTTTTGGAGCATATCACTAAGCACATGAAGCAAGAGGCTCGTTAAGCAACACCTCATCCCTCCTTGATAGTATTGGCTTTTCCTGAAGACTCAATGTGATCTTGGATCACTAAAATATAAAATGAAGAGTCTTGAGCTTTTGAGCTTGAGCCAATCCTTTGTCCTTAGCATTTTGAGGGTTCCACTTTCACATCCATGCCATTCCAATCATTGAGCTTTCCTGAAATAGTCATCTTGGAATAGCATTAGCTCAATGAGCTATATGTTGTTATGAATTACCAAAACCACCTAGGGATAGTTGCACTTTCAGCTAGCCTGACGAGGCCGTGCCTGAGGAAGCTCCGCATCGTCCGCCCCGCGAGGCTTGGCCCCTCGCGAGGGTCTTGGGTTTGTGTTGGTGAAGACGGGTCGTGCTGGGCCCCCCTTTGAGCCACGCCGTAGGCCGCAGGCAGGCAAGTCTGGGGACCCCCGTTCCTAGAACACCGACAGTAGCCCCCGGGCCCAAGGCGCGCCCGGACTTGGCCGTGCAGGGAGGCGAAAGGGCAAGAGTGAAGCGCCGCGGGCCCTAACAGCCTGCGGCGTTGGGCGCCGCATTGCGGTTGACTGGACGTGGGCGCCTTAGCAACCGCGCGAGTTGATAAAGGAGTGGCATCCACCTAGGCCCTGCTTCTTGCTTTCCCCGGTTTCTGCTCAGATCCCCTTTCTTGCGCCTCTCCTTCCTTCCTCCGAAATTTCAAGATCTGCTCTGACCGTGCGACCTAGGGAGCCATGGCACCTCGTCAGCCCCCGGCCGCGGCTTGGTACTCGTCTGCCCTGGACTCGCCGAACGTGTCGGAGGCGAGCCTTGCCCGGTTGCGCCGGATGGCGATGGCGTGGGGCATCGACGGGGCGAAGGTGTTTAAGGCCCGCTCCGCCACCCCTGAGGGTCAAAGGAGCACCTTCTATCCGCTCTTCGTAAGTGCCATTGTTGCTGGCCTGGAGCCTCCCTTCTCCGAGTTCTTCTCTGTCCTCCGCCATTACAAGCTACAGCCCTGCATCTCCATCCCAACTTCGTCCTTCTCCTGGAAATCTTTTCTTATTATTGCAAGGCCCACGTTGGGGTGCAGCCCTCAGTGGCCTTGCTGCGCCACTACTTCTACCTCCGGACCTCTCACGGTCCTGCTTCCGCGTGCGCGAGCTTCATCGCGTATGGTGGCGCCATTGCCATCTCGAATCCTGGGAAAAGGATTGAGGGCTTCAGGAGCAAGTGGATCTTGGTGGATGCTGGGAGCATCCACCCTCGGCTGATCTTGCCCATGGAGCAGCCCACGAGCTCCAGCGACTGGGGTCGAGCGGAGCTCGCGGATCCCCGCGCGAAGATGGTGTTGGAGAAGATGGACGCGGATCTGAGGCCGACCGACATGGCGGCGGCGAAGATGACCGGTGCGTCGCTGCTGAGGGAGTTCCTGGAGCACCAGCTGGCTCCGCTTTGGCAGTACTCACTTCCAATGTGGAGGCCCCGTCCGAGCCCCGCGGCCTTGGCCGACGGAGACCTGGCTGCGGTTCTCCAATCTCTGGTCGGGGGCAATGTGGCGAGGTTGGAGGGCACTCCTACGCCCTTGTTCCTCTGCGACGACTGGGAGCGGGTGGTGAAGTCCATGCCCGTCTTCAACGGGGAGGGGCCCATGCCCCTGGAAGCTCCCGAGGGACCGGTGGACGTGCCCTCCGACGACTCCGGCGAAGAGGAGGAAGGAGGGGAGCGGCGAAAAGGGCCTGACTCCGAGGCAACTGACGGAGAGTCGAGGGCTCCCCTCCCCCGGCGCAGGTCCCGCGTTCTCCGCCTCTCTCCGAGCGATGACGATGAGGATGACGACGAAGACGACGACGAGGACAACGAAGAGCAGGACGGCGGGAGCTCGCCCCCGATCCCGAAGAAGGACAGGACCGGGCTGATCTCCCGCGGGTCTCCCCCGGCCCCGGGGCGAACTGCAGACGCACCTTCCGCCTCCAAGCTTCCCGAGGTTGACCCTTCCAGCCGGCTTTCAGGCTTCAAATTTGGCCGAAGGCCGCTCGAGCTCGCTGGCGACGACCCGTAAGTGTTCGATTCTTGTCTTTATTTCTTGCTCTGCTTCTGCGGCTTGACGTCCGCATCTCTTGGATAGGCTGGCGCCCGCAGCAAAGAAGCCGAAGGGGGCTCCCGAGGTCCCATCCGTGGCGGCGCTTCTGCCCGCGAAGGACGGTGACCGCGACGCACAGGCTTCTCCTGCCCGACCGTCCTTGAGAGGTTTGGCTGAGCCGGCTAGAGCGAGCTTAGCCCCCACGGCCCAAGTGGCTCCCGAGGTGCTCTTGCCTGCCGCCGCCACTACAGCTGTCGGGGTGCGGCAGACTCCGCCTCAGGATGCCGCGGCTGCGCTGCTGCCTTCTCCTCCTACTCAACCGGCCGCTGTCTCTCCGACTCCTTCTGCCGTTCTGGATCGTGTTGTTGCTGAGCTGGACCGACTGCGTCAGGATCTTCTTGGCGCCGACCCCGCCTTGGTGGCCGGGCGCTCGGAGCTGGCTTCAGGATGGGTTCGCTCCGACGCCTCGATTCGGGCGGCGCTGGTCCAGGCCTCGACGACATGCGACAAGGAGAAGCAGGCCGTCTTGGAGGCGAAGGCTGCTCGTGATGCAGCCTTGGGGGAGTGGTCGATGTCCATGGTCGCTGCAAGGCACTGGAGGACGAGCTGCAAGGCCTGCGGGATCAGCTCGCGAAAGAGGTCCGCCTTCGCCAAGAGCAGGAAGAAGGCGTGAAGGCTCGCGAGGCGGCCGTCGAGGGCCGGGAGGCCAAGCTCAGGAAGCGCCGCGAAAGAGGTCCTTTGTGTTGGTTGAATAGATGAATCTGAGATTGTGTGACGCATATCGTATAATCATACCCACGGATACTTGAGGTGACATTGGAGTATCTAGGTGACATTAGGGTTTTGGTTGATTTGTGTCTTAAGGTGTTATTCTAGTACGAACTCTAGGGCTGTTTGTGACAATTATAGGAATAGCCCAACGGATTGATTGGAAAGAATAACTTTGAGGTGGTTTCGTACCCTACCATAATCTCTTCGTTCGTTCTCCGCTATTAGTGACTTTGGAGTGACTCTTTGTTGCATGTTGAGGGATAGTTATGTGATCCAATTATGTTAGTATTGTTGAGGGAACTTACACTAGCGAAAGTATGAACCCTAGGCCTTGTTTCTTATCATTGCAATACCATTTACGCTCACTTTTATCACTTGTTACCTTGCTGTTTTTATAATTTCAGATTACAAATACCTTTATCTACTATCCATATACCACTTGTATCACCATCTATTCGCCGAACTAGTGCACCTATACAATTTACCATTGTATTGGGTGTGTTGGGGACACAAGAGACTCTTTGTTATTTGGTTGCAGGGTTGCTTGAGAGAGACCATCTTCATCCTACGCCTCCTACGGACTGATAAACCTGAGGCCATCCACTTGAGGGAAATTTGCTACTGTCCTACAAAGCTGTGTACTTGCAGGCCCAACAACGTCTACAAGAAGAAGGTTGTGTAGTAGACATCAAGATCTTTTCTGGCGCCATTGCCGGGGAGGCAAGGAAAGCAGCACTAACACACCCCGTCAACTAAGCTCTTTTCTGGCGCCGTTGCCGGGGAGGTTAGCGCTTGAAGGAATATCTTTAGATCTTGCAGTCGAGTCTTTTAGTTTCTTGTTTTATCACTAGTTTAGTTTATAAAAGAAAACTATAAAAAATGGAATTGAGCTTGTCTCATACGCTTCACCTTTTTAATATCTTTCGTGAGTATGATGGAAAGGAAAATTGTGCTCAAGTGCTAGAAGAAGAAATCTATAAAATGTTTGGCACTAAATATTTAAATGATGAGCAAGATTGCAATGTCGTTAGTATGAATTCCTTGAATATCCATGATGCTAATGATATGCAAAGCCACAAGCTTGGGGAAGCTATGTTTGATGAAGATGATATTTTCTATCCCCCAAGTTTTGATGAGCAAATTTACTATGATGAAAGCATGCCTCCTATATATGATGATTATTGTGATGACACGTATGCTTTAAAGAATAATGATAACAATGAAACTTGTCATCTTGATTTCAATTTTCAATCCCATGATAGTTACTTTGTTGATTTTGCTCCCACTATTATTCATGAGAAGAAATTTGTTTATGTGGAGAGTAGTAAATTTTCTATGCTTGTAGATCATGAAAAGAATGCTTTAGGTGCTGGTTATATTGTTGAATTAATTCATGATGCTACTGAAAATTATTATGAGGAAGGAACATATGCTTGTAGGAATTGCAATAATATCAAGTTTCCTTTCTATGTGCTTAAAATTTTGAAGTTATGCTTGTTTTACCCTCCTATGCTAGTTGGTTATTGTTCCCACAAGTTGTTTGCTCACAAAATCCCTATGCATAGGAAGTGGGTTATACTTAAATGTGCTAGTCATATTCTTCATGATGCTCTCTTTATGTTAGAATTCTTATCTTTTATATGAGCATTATTGAAATCATCATGCCTAGCTAGGGCGTTAAACGATAGCGCTTGTTGGGAGGCAACCCAACTTAATTTTTGTTCCTTTACTTTTGTTCCTGTTTAGTAATAAATAATTCATCTATCCTCTGTTTAGATGTGGTTTTATGCTTTTAATTAGTGTTTGTGCCAAGTAGAACCTTTGGGAAGACTTTGGGAAAGTCTTGTTGATCATGCTGTAAAAAACAGAAACTTTAGCGCTCACGAGAATTGCTGACATTTTTATTTGGAGAGTGATATTTAGTTAATTCGTTTTGCAGATGATTAATAGATAAATTCCTCAGGTTCAGAAATTTATTTGAGAATTTTATGAGTTCCAGAAGTATACGTTTGATCCAGATTACTACAGACTGTTCTGTTTTTGACAGATTCTGTTTTCATTGTGTTGTTTGCTTATTTTGATGAATCTATGGCTAGTAAAATAGTTTATAAACCATAGAGAAGTTGGAATATAGTAGGTTTAACACCAATATAAATAAATAATGAGTTCATTGCATTACCTTGAAGTAGTGTTTTGTTTTCTTATACTAACGGAGCTTACGAGTTTTCTGTTAAGTTTTGTGTTGTGGAGTTTTCAAGTTTTGGGTAAGGATTCGTTGGAATATGGAATAAGGAGTGGCAAGAGCCTAAGCTTGGGGATTCCCAAGGCACCCCAAGGTAATATTCAAGGATAGACAAGAGCCTAAGCTTGGGGATGCCCCGGAAGGCATCCCCTCTTTCGTCTTCGTTCATCAATAACTTTACTTGGAGCTATATTTTTATTCACCACATGATATGTGTTTTGCTTGGAGTGTCAATTTATTTTGATAGGATTTGCTTGCTGTTATTTAGAAAAATGTTTTGCATCTTTTATTTCAATAAAAGTGGCATTAATAGTCTTTACTATGCCTATGTTACAAGTATACATGTTGCTGTTTGAAAACAGAAAGTTTACTGCGGTTGCAATAATTCCCTAGAAAAGTCAGAATGTGATAAAATGTTGAAACCTTTTGCATATTAAGCTCTGATAAATTTAATACAGTGGGAATTTTCTTTCATAATTTTTGGAATTAGGGAAGTATGGATGTTGTAGCATTCTTTACAGACTATCCTGTTTAGGCAGATTGCTGTTATGTTTGCATTGTTTGCATATGTTTGCTTCTTTAATGATTCTATTTGAGGATAGGACTATTAAATATGCAGAGGCATTTAGTATGCAATGTTGAATAATAATTTTAGTGATTTGCTACAGTAGAATATGATAAGGTTTTTGCAATGGTTTATACTAACTTATCTCACGAGTCCTTGTTGAGTTTTGTGTGGATGAAGCTTTTGAGATTTAGGGGGGCCTTTATATGAGAGGAATTAAGGAGACACAAAAACTCAAGCTTGGGGATGCCCAAGGCACCCCAAGATAATATTTCAAGAAGTCTCAAGCATCTAAGCTTGGGTATGCCCCGGTTGGCATCCCACCTTTCTTCATCAACAATTATCGGTTAGTTTCGGTTGATCCTAAGTTTTTGCTTCTTCACATGATGTTTGCTATTCTTAGATGTCATTTTATTTTTCTTTGCTTGATGTTTGAATAAAATACCAAGATCTGAAATTATTAAATGTTAGAGAGTCTTCACATAGTTGCATAATTATTCGAATACTCATTGATCTTCACTTATATCTTTCGGAGTAGTTTGTCATTTGCTCTAGTGCTTCACTTATGCATTTTAGAGCATGGTGGTAGTTTTATTTTGAAGAAATAAATGAACTCTAATGCTTCACTTAGATTATTTTGAGAGTCTTAAATAGCATGGTAATTTTCTTAAAATCCTAATATGCTAGGTATTCAAGAATAATAAAATTCTCTTATGAGTGTGTTGAATACTATGAAAAGTTTGATACTTGATAATTGTTTTGAGATATGGAGATGGTGATATTAGAGTCATGATAGTTGAGTAGTTTTGAATTTGAGAAATACTTGTGTTGAAGTTTTTGATTCCCGTAGCATGCACGTATGGTGAACCGTTATGTGATGAAGTCGGAGCATGATTTATTTATTGATTGTCTTCCTTATGAGTGGCGGTCGGGGACGAGCGATGGTCTTTTCCTACCAATCTATCCACCTAGGAGCATGCGTGTAATACTTTGCTTTGATAACTTCTATATTTTTGCAATAAGTATATGAGTTCTTTATGACTAATGTTGAGTCCATGGATTATACACACTCTCATCCTTCCACCATTGCTAGCCTCTCTAGTACCGCGCACCTTTCGCCGGTACCATAAACCCACCATATACCTTCCTCAAAAACAGCCACCATACCTACCTATCATGGCATTTCCATAGCCATTCCGAGATATATTACCATGCAACTTTCCAGCGTTCCGTTGTTATGACACACTCCATCATTGTCATATTTCTTTGCATGATCATGTAGTTGACATCGTATTTGTGGCAAAGCCACCGTTCATAATTCTTTCATACATGCCACTCTTGAGTCATTGCACATCCCGGTACACTGCCGGAGGCATTCATATAGAGTCATATTTTGTTCTAAGAATCGAGTTGTAATTCATGAGTTGTAAGTAAATAAAAGTGTGATGGTCATCATTATTAGAGCATTGTCCCAGTGAGGAAAATATGATGGAGACTATGATTCCCCCATAAGTCGGGATGAGACTCCGGACGAAAATAAATAAATAAAAGAGGCCAAAGAAGCCCAAATAAAAAATATAAAAAAAGAGGCCATAAAAAAAAGAGAAAAGGCCCAAATAAAAAAATGAGAGAAAAAGAGAGAAGGGGCGATGCTACTATCCTTTTACCACACTTGTGCTTCAAAGTAGCACCATGATCTTCATGATAGAGAGTCTCCTATGTTATCACTTGCATATACTAGTGGGATTCTTTCATTATAGAACTTGGCTTGTATATTCCAATGATGGGCTTCCTCAAAATGCCCTAGGTCTTCGTGAGCAAGCGAGTTGGATGCACACCCACTAGTTTCTTTTGTTGAGCTTTCATACACTTATAGCTCTAGTGCATCCGTTGCATGGCAATCCCTACTCACTCACATTGATATCTATTGATGGGCATCTCCATAGCCCGTTGATACACCTAGTTGATGTGAGACTATCTTCCCCCTTTTTGTCTCCTCCACAACCACCATTCTATTCCACCTATAGTGCTATATCCATGGCTCACGCTCATGTATTGCATGAAGATTGAAAAAGTTTGAGAACATCAAAAGTATGAAACAATTGCTTGGCTTGTCATCGGTGTTGTGCATGATTTAAATATGTTGTGTGGTGAAGATGGAGCATAGCCAGACCATATGATTTTGTAGGGATAGCTTTCTTTGGCCATGTTATTTTGAGAAGACATAATTGCTTAGTTAGTATGCTTGAAGTATTATTATTTTTATGCCAATATGAACTTTTGTCTTGAATCTTTCTGATCTGAATATTCATATCACAAGTAAGAAGAATTACATTTAAATCATGCCAACTAGCATTCCACATCAAAAATTATCTTTTTTATCATTTACCTACTCGAGGACGAGCAGGAATTAAGTTTGGGGATGCTTGATACGTCTCCAACGTATCTATAATTTTTTATTGTTCCATGCTATATTATCCACTGTTTTGGGAAAAAATGGGCTTTATTATCCACTTTTATATTATTTTTGGGACTAACCTATTAACCGGAGGCCCAGCCCAGATTTGCTGTTTTATGCCTATTTCAGTGTTTTAAAGAAAAGGAATATCAGACGGAGTCGAAATGGAACGAAATCAACTGGAGAAGTTATTTTTGGAAGGAAACACACCCGATGGACTTGGACCCCACGTCAAGGAAGGAACGAGGTGCTCACGAGGGTGGGGGGCGCCCCCCCCTAGGGCGTGCCCCCTGTCTCATGGGGCCCCCGTGGCTCCCCTGACGTACCCCCTGCACCCATATATACCTACGTGACCTGAAACTTCCAGAACGCAATATAGATCGGGAGTTCCGCCGCCACAAGCCTCCGTAGCCACCAAAAACCAATCTAGACCCGTTCCGGCACCCTGCCGGAGGAGGCAATCCTTCTCCGGTGGCCATCTTCATCATCCCGGCTCTCTCCATGACGAGGAGGGAGTAGTTCTCCCTCGGGGCTGAGGGTATGTACCAGTAGCTATGTGTTTGATCTCTCTCTCTCTCTCTCGTGTTCTTGAGATGATACGATCTTGATGTATCGCGAGCTTTGCTATTTTAGTTGGATCCTATGATGTTTATCCCCCCTCTACTCTCTTGTAATGAATTGAGTTTCCCCTTTGAAGTAATCTTATCGGATTGAGTCTTTAAAGATTTGAGAACACTTGATGTATGTCTTGCGTAGGATAACCGTGGTGACAATGGGTTATTCTATTGATCCACTTGATGTATGTTTTGGTGATCAACTTGCGGGTTTCGTGACATTGGGAACCTATGCATAGGGGTTGGCACAGGTTTTCGTCGTGATTCTCCGGTAGAAACTTAGGGGTACTCTTTGAGGTCCTTTGTGTTGGTTGAATAGATGAATCTGAGATTGTGTGACGCATATCATATAATCATACCCATGGATACTTGAGGTGACATTGGAGTATCTAGGTGACATTAGGGTTTTGGTTGATTTGTGTCTTAAGGTGTTATTCTAGTACGAACTCTAGGGCTGTTTGTGACACTTATAGGAATAGCCCAACGGATTGATTGGAAAGAATAACTTTGAGGTGGTTTCGTACCCTACCATAATCTCTTCGTTCGTTCTCCGCTATTAGTGACTTTGGAGTGACTCTTTGTTGCATGTTGAGGGATAGTTATGTGATCCAATTATGTTAGTATTGTTGAGGGAACTTACACTAGCGAAAGTATGAACCCTAGGCCTTGTTTCCTATCATTGCAATACCGTTTACGCTCACTTTTATCACTTGTTACCTTGCTGTTTTTATAATTTCAGATTACAAATACCTTTATCTACTATCCATATACCACTTGTATCACCATCTCTTCGCCGAACTAGTGCACCTATACAATTTACCATTGTATTGGGTGTGTTGGGGACACAAGAGACTCTTTATTATTTGGTTGCAGGGTTGCTTGAGAGATACCATCTTCATCCTACGCCTCCTACGGATTGATAAACCTTAGGTCATCCACTTGAGGGAAATTTGCTACTGTCCTACAAACCTGTGCACTTGCAGGCCCAACAACGTCTACAAGAAGAAGGTTGTGTAGTAGACATCACTCCGCAACAGCACCGGTGCCCACTGCCGGAGCCGAAGCCCGCCAGGCTTGCCTCGCTCGCCTCGGACCTCCCCGGAGACGAACTCCACCACCATCTAGACCGCAGTGACGCGCCACATCTGCCCGTCTCCTTCGCCGTCACCGAGGACCACCAGAGGCCTCGCATGCATCATCCCCGAGCAGCCACCGCCGCCAACGACCTCGCCGGAGCTCTTCCACCGCCGCGGTAAGCCCTTGACCGTCCGATCTCCCTTTGACATTGTAGATTTGATCGCAGCGAACGGGTAGGTTTTTTTATTAGATCGGTTCAGTATGGTTTATTCTGTGGTTTAGATCGAACCGGCCTCATCAGTTTTTCTTTTAGTTGCGCCGTGTACCGTTTTTCTTAAACAGTGGCCATCCGCCAGTTTAGCTCTCGCAGCGCACGCCTGTAGCTAGTCAGAAGCCGCCACTTAGCAGTGGCCAATTTGTAGCGCTTCTGTTTTATTGTTTTCTGTTTTAATTTACAGAAACAGTTTTGATTTTACTTTACTTATAACTTTTATGTTTTACATCCAAATTGAGTGATTCTTTTTGCACTGTGTCACAAATTTGTTTAAGTTTCAGTTTGCGTACTTAGTTTTCAAATTTGAGTAGTCTAAATTTGAATTATTTCAAATATGCTTCAAATACTATTTTGGCTCTAGTTTGAATTCTAAAATAGATTTTTGATTGATTCTTTTTGCTGTTGTTTTGTTGTTGTATTGTCCATCCAGAAGCATTTAGTTATTTATTTTTAGTTGATTTTAAATTAGGTTTATTGCGAAAGCAGTATTGTTTTTCTTATGTAGTTGTTTTAGTCATACAATTAGTGTTTCTTATTATTTTTAGTTAATTCTTTTGTAGATTTTTACATGTTGTCATATGTTTCTGTTAGACTACAGTAGATAAATTTTTGTATTTATTTATTAGTGTTTAGTTACTGTTTTAGCATTTGTTTGTTCAGTTCATAGTGGTAGTGGATAAAAATAGTTTTATTAGTTTTAAAATAATTTTTTTGCCACTTCAATATATGTTGTTATTGATTCTATATTTAGAACTAAATTAGTTTTCATAATTATTTTAGTATTTGTTTTCTATTGTCTTAGTGTTTTGCTAGTTGTTATAGTTGTTATAGTCTTAACTAGATAGTTATACTAGTTGTTATACTAGTTCTTTTGCTAGTAAATGTTTTAGTAAATTATTTTATGTTGTTTAATTAGAATTTTATTTTCTTTGCTGTAGAAAAGTTATTAAAGTAATTTAGTATGTTATGAGAGTATTGATTGTCATTGTGTGAGTTGGTTTCTTCTTTGTTTTCTTGAAGTTTTCTTTGGAATTCAATTTGTTTTTTTGGCTTCATTATTGTTTTGTTTATTGCTTTTTGATTGCTAGTATTGTTTGCTAGGATTATTGCTTCTGTGAATACAATGTCTGATTATATAGATTTCAACGGAGTGACGAATAGTTCTACCAAGTCATTATTATGATAGCGTATTTATCTTCATCAACTTACCAGGCAAGTTCACTTTGACCATGTTTTTCATACCTATGTTTTGTTTGCATGTAGTAGCACCCTTTCAACAATCCCTCCTGTAGTGTTATTGAACCTTGTAGTTGAGTAGATTGCATGAGGTAGAAACCCATCTCCCTATTATCAAGCCCAGGATGTTATGTAGTTTAAATGCTACGCTATAGTAGACGGGGTTGGTATGAATGCTCGGGAGTGGTATGATAATGGAGGAATCTACGTCAATGAAGACAAATTCATGATGGCATCGGCAAGGACTGCATCATCAGGACTTCAAGACTTCAAGATTTCGAGACTCGAGACAAGAATTCAATACACACTACTGGGTGAAGGACGGTTGATGGGCATCCTGGAGCAACCAGTGGATGGCCGAGATGCATGGAGAAGTGCCATGACATCTTGCGGAAAGCTTCACCCAGACTCAAAGAGATGGAAGAATACTTCATGCCCGAAAGCTCTGTGCAACCGCAAGCCACTATGGGCTCTGGCTTGGTTGACCTTAGTTGTGACTCTGGCTGGGACGGTGCTAGCAGATGTAGAACGACGGTAGGATTGGATGAGCACTGGATAGTGGTCAGGGGAACTCTTCGGAAGACCATGTTTCGGTCGTCTTGTTCCCAAACACCCTGAAGTGCGAGAACGTAAAAAGAGGGATCGAATCTTGTGGGTAAAGTGTACAAACCTTTACAGAGGGTTTAAACCTAATCGATTAGCCGTGTCCCCGGTTATGGACAATTTGAGCATCTGGACTTGGATCTATCTCGGATCTCTCAACACCGGACTGATAATTTAATTGTGGGCAACTTATGATGATCTGGGTGATGAGACATCGGTTGGCGGAACCATGTCATGATAGGAAATTCTGTAGTATAGACTCCTGATATTCCTTTGATGTAGCGAAAAATAAAACCAGCTTTTATGCAAAATAAACTCAGACCCAGAGCCACAAAGCCATATTGCATGTAGTATAGTTTATCATCTGTTTTTCTTACAGTGATCTTGCCGGTACATTCAATGTACTGACCTACACGGCTGCAATGTATCATGTTGCAGGATTTTATACGATGAGTGAGTTTCGTTGATTGGGTTACGGTCTACACTCAACCTGCCGATGGCGTTGATGGGACTCCACCCCCAATTGTTTGTTTCCGCTGAGAATTATGAGGTATATATCAGTTTTACGTTATTTATACATGTGATTGCACTTTGATATATACATTGATGTACTGTGTGTGCCAGCATACTGATACAGGGATGGCACAGATACACAGAGACTTGACCGTCTGAGGTCGGGTCGCTACACTCAAAAATATTTCCCTACTCATAAGAAAGAAGCTGCTTTAAAGGAAATATTTAACTTTGTGAAAATTGAAGAAGAGAGTCTCCCACAAGCTTGGGGGGCTTCTCCAATTACTTAATGCTTTGCCTGATCATCCTCTCAAGAAAAATGAAATACTTGATTTCTTTTATAATGGACTAACCGATTCTTCTAGAGGCCACCTGGATGGTTGTGCTGGTTGTGTTTTCTCGCAAAGAACTGTTGAGCAAGCTGAATTGCTATTGAATAATATATTGAGTAATGATAATGATTGGACACTTCCTGAACCAACTCCGAAGAAAACTTCTATTTCTCAGTCCTGAAGATATGCAAGAGGCAAAGAAATCTATGAAAGAAAAAGGTATTAGAGCTGAAGATGTTAAAAATTTACCGCCTATTGAAGAAATACATGGTCTTGATAACCCGACACAGGTAGTAGAGGTAAACTCTCTCCATAGATTTGATGAAGGTGATATTCCTCATAATAAGTCTGCTAGTCAATGCTTGTATGAGTTTGATAATTTTATTGTTAAACAAGAAAATTTCAATGCTTATGTTAGTAGATAATTGAAACGTAATGCTTACATGCTTGACCACTTGGGTGATTATATGAGTAGAACCGTTAATGATCTTAAGCTTATTAGTAAACATTCCCTTATTTCCTCCTTCCTTCATTCCTTGCTAAGCTATAGTCGCTTCCTTGCTCTCGCCGTCTCGCATCCTACCGTCGGGGTCGCCATGGTCTTCTTCAAAGACATCTCCAGCGGTTCCTCCTCCGGCGACTACTCCTTCACCAGCTGGGTATGCCTCTCTTCTCTCTCTCGGGCTATGACTTGGAATGAAGGATTTTTACCCGGAGGTCGATTTGAGTCGTTTCTTCCTCTTGTAGCTTCCCAAGACCATCAGTGGCAACGAATGGAGAAGGGTGGCTGAAAATCTATCTGCTCGTTGTCACCATCAATCTCCATGCGTGAAGCTAGTTGCGTTTGATTCCGTGGACAGTGGGAGGAAGTTTATGGCATGTGCAGATAAGGTTAGACCCTCTTTCGTTGTTACAAATCATTTGTTAGGTGTGATTCAGACACTGTCACGGTTCCAACCCATTCATACCACACCTTCAACCAAACGCATCCTAAGACAGTGTCAAAGTATGTACCTAGTATCTTAAATTTTTGCCATCTCATCAGCGGTGCCATTAGAAAATTATTTGGCACCGCTTTAGCAGTTTGTGCAGCCAACTTTGGTCCACACATCCGAGCAGCCAAGCAGTAAAATACTAAATCTTTATGGCATGAAGGAACTGGGCATCGAAGCAACTACGTGCTCCGGAGTCTGGGTCCCTGATTTTTTGCCGCTGCATCGGCTCGCCAGTGTAGGGCACCGGTGCGAGATGTAGGAACAGTTGTCTTTACCCCAGTTTTGGCATACATAGTGGACGGCCTTAGTGCTATTACTTCTATGTTACTAAATTTGTGCATGTACACACCTGTTAGTATCAATTTGATGTCATCCAAACACTGTCGCTATGCTGTTGCAGTTATATTTACCTTCCTCATAAAATGTTCAATTTGTTATTTATTGTACATGAGTAAGAACTTGTAGCGTCGTTGTAGTTAATTATAGCTTCTGATGTTCCAGAATTTGGTTGTTGTCTCAGTACCAATTATTTCATTTACACATTGATCTTTTTGAGAAGATATGTCATAATTAACATGTTTCTTCAGTTTTTCAAAATAAGCATTGGTGATTTTCTATGTTGCTATAAACCCATTTCCCCTACAATTGTTACTGATCTAGTTTTAAATATTATAGGATGAACGGAAGTGTTCTTACTTGGAGTGGGTTGATCAAGAGTGGCCATAGTCTTTGAAGATGTGCCTAATGAAGCTCTGGAGCATGTATGAGGAAGAGAACACACGTAGGCTTAGAGAAAGTCTTGTCAATGCTGAAGAATATTTCAAGATGCGGGATAAAAAGTTGAAGATGGAGAATGAGCTCAGATTTTTTAAAATAAGACTTTGCTAAGATGGTGTTGGCGAAGGAGGAGGCACTTTCCCAGTTGGCCCGTGCAAAACGGGTTCTTACTGAACTGAAAGAAGAGGTGGATAAGACGAGCCTGGATGATCTTGATTAGGGAAATGAATATATTGTTCTTATGAAGTTGAACTAGCTATATGTTGTATTGTGTTGTTTTCATGTAGCTACCGTACTGTGATGTTATAATATATTTATGTGCCTGATATGAAATTGGCAAACAGTTGTTCGATATGAAATGTGAATTTGCGTAATACTGGAACTATTAATTGTAAACTAATAAACCTGCTAAATGTGTCATGGATCTTTGCAAATGGTTCTAGCAGTAAAAGTGCTTGCGATGGATAGCCCAATGCCACACAGTTTTATTCATCAAATCGTGTGTGATATAGTTGATAAAAGCAAACGGTTAACCAAGGAAGACCGTGTGTGATAGTTACACCGTTCAAACACGAGCCTACCCATCAAAACTGTGTGGGATGTACGTCCGAACGGAAACGTTTTCCCTAGATTCACTGTGTGGGATGTACATAAGAATGAAAAGGTATTCCTTGGATTGACTGTGTGTGATATACATACGAACGGAAATGTTTTTCTGGGATTCACCGTGTGGGATGTACATACCTACGGAAATGATTTTCTCGGATTACCGTGTGGGATGTACATACCTACGGAAATGATTTTCTCGGATTACCATGTGAGATGTACATACCTATGGAAATGATTTTCTCGGATTACCGTGTGGGATGTACATACCTACGGAAATGATTTTCTCGGATTACCATGTGGGATGTACATACCTACGGAAATGATTGGGTTTCGATGCCTCGCCCGATCACACACGGCCCCAGCCTGGGTCCCAGGAGGGCCTATCCCCGATGATTTCTGGGTTGTGTGGGAAGGACACCCTATCGCACACACTCACTTGGCGACGGTTCCAAATGCCGTCCCAAAAAGGGGTTAAAAACCGTTTGTTTAGGACCGACATGCACCAGTGACCCCTCGGATATGCTGGGAATCCCACGCGTGCTGGTCAAACATAGTCTCAACATATTTAAGGGATACAAGCCAGTCAAGCAAACGATGCGGCGATTTTCCAAACCCAAACAACAGGCTATGGGGGAGGAGCTAGCCAAGCTACTCAAAGCCGGGTTTATCAGAGGGATCAAACATCCGAATTGGCTAGCAAATCTGGTCATGGTGCTGAAGAAGGATAAATCTTGGCGCCTGTGTGTCGACTTCAAGGACCTCAATAAAGCCTGCCCTAAGGATCCCTTCCCACTACCTCGCATCGACCAGATTATTGATGCCACCGCAGGTCACGACTCACTGTGCTTCCTCGACGCATACTCCGGATACCATCAAATCAAAATGAAGGAATCCAACCAAGCCGCGACGACATTCATCACCCCATATGGGCCCTTCTGCTTCAACACCATGCCCTTTGGGCTCAAAAACGCCGGCACCACATACCAATGCATGATTCAAACATGCCTGGAAAAGCAATTCGGCAAGACAGTTGAGGCATATGTAATGATGTAGTCATTAAAACTAAGCATGTCGAATCATTGGTAGATGATTTATGCCTTACATTCAACAACCTCCGAAGATATGACATACGGCTCAATCCGGAAAAGTGCGTTTTCGGCGTTCCCGCCAGAAAATTGCTTGGGTTCGAATCGGAGCAAACCCAGCCAAAATCCGAGCCCTATCATAGTTGGCTACACCAACAGACCTCAAACAGGTCCAAAAACTAGTCGGATGCATAGCAGCTTTGAGCCGCTTCATCTCCAGATTAGGAGAAAAGGCGCTGCCATTGTATCACCTACTCTGACGCATCGACCACTTCGCGTGGACGGATGCTGCAACAGCCAGACTGGAAGAAATAAAAGCTTTGTTAGCAAGCAACCCAATCCTAGCTGCACCAAACGTCGGCAAACCCATGTTACTGTACATATCTGCAACACATCAGGTGGTGAGTGTGGTGCTCGTCGTTGAACGAGAAGAAGAGGGACATAAATTCCCACTTCAAAAACCCACATACTATGTGTCAATGGTCCTCACACCATGCAAATCCCGATATCCGCATTATCAAAAGATAGCGTATGCGGTCTACATGGCATCCCGGAAGCTATGGCACTACTTTTAAGAGTGTTCAATCACGGTGGCTTCCGAAGTACCACTTAATGATATTATCACCAACCGGTACGCCACCGGCCGGATCGCCAAATGGCCATTGAGCTCTTACCATTTGAAATAACATATAATCCGCACCGAGCCATTAAATCTCAGGTGTTGGCCGACTTCGTCGCCTAATGGACAGAGGTCGAACTCCCTAAAGAGTATGGCACATATTACAACTGGGTGATGCACTTCGACGGCTCTAAAATGCTAGCCGGACTTGGGGCTGGTGTCGTCCTGACATCCCCCATAGGAGACACAGTCCACTATGTGCTCCAAATAATGTATACAGACTCTAATAACACAGCCGAATATGAGGCCTTGTTGCATGGTCTTCGGATGGCTATCTCTATGGGCATACAACACCTGGAGGTGCGGGGGATTCAAACCTTGCAATATCCCAAATAAATGGAGAATTTGATGCCAAAGATCCGAAGATGGCGGCTTACCCCAATGTTATTCTTAAAATATCAGCTCGGTTCGAGGGGCTCGAGTTTCATCACGTGGCCCGAGAGAGTAATCAAGCAATGAACACCCTTGCTCCCATGGGTGCTAAACGCGACCCCGTCCCACCCAATACCTTTGTGGAAAGACTCTTCAATCCATCAGTGGCGTGGCAGGACGAGAGCAGCAATACCAATCCGGATCTGATCATACCCCCTGATTCCGAACACAATTCCAATATCATCGGGAGCTCGGCCACCGAAATAACACCATTGGCCCATGTAATCATGGCAGTAATCACCCCATGGACCGAACCCTTCCTGGCCTACCTTAATAGGCAAGAGCTCCCCGAAGACCAGAATGAGGCTCGATGCATTGTTCGTCGTTCGAAAGCCTACAAGGTTCATGAAGGAGAACTCTACAAGAAAAGTACTACCAGAGTCCTTCAAAGATGTATCTCCGAAGAAGAGGGACGGTAGCTCTTGGCTGAAATCCATGCTGGTCTTGGCGGCCATCATGCCGCAGCTCGGGCCCTCGTAAGTAAGGCCTTCCGTACCGGTTTTTCTGGCCCACGGCCCGAGCAGATGCACAAGACCTCGTCCAACATTGTGTAGGATGCCAACTTTTCGCCAATCAAAGCCACATGCCGCCTACCGCCCTACAAACAGTCTCCATTACTTGGACTTTCACGTTCTGGGGGCTTGACATGGTCGGACACCTCAAAGGGGGAAGCCATAAGAAAAAAATACCTGCTGGTCATGGTAGATAAATTCACTAAGTGGATAGAGGCCAAACCAGTTAAAACGGCCGAAGCTGCACCAATGATAGACTTCATATCTGGTGTCGTACACCGTTATGGTGTCCCACACAGCATCATCACCGATAATGGCTCTAACTTCACAGTCGATGATGTAAAAACCTGGTGCGCTAATATGGGCATCAAGCTCGATTATGCCTCCATCTATCACCCCCAAACAAACGGTCAAGTCAAATGGGCTAACGGCCTGATAATGAGGGGCATTAAACCCATACTAGTGCGATCCTTAAAGGAGTCAGATAAACACTGGGTTGAGGAGCTCGACTCGGAACTCTGGGGACTGCAGACCACGCCCAATCGCACGACCGGATACACACCGTTCTTTATGGTATACAGCGCATAGTTAGGCTGCAGGTGGGAGTGGGACTAAGTGGGATTAGCCATCCCATCCCACTTAAACGGTTCTAATGGGCTCCCATTGGACAAGAATAAAATTAAGTGGGCTAGCCCTATTAGCCCATTGGAATCCCACTTAATCCACCAGCCCAGTCCCAACTCTTGTGCATGGAAGAGGAACGAATAGAGGAGGCGCCGTGGTGCAGCCGCCGCCACGAGACGCCGGTGCGTCAGATCCTATTCCGCCTCAGTACCTTCCCGACCTCCCCTGCCTCGCAGCCTCTACCCCATCCTCACGCGATGGCAAGGTCTCCTGTAGTCCCAACGCTCGCGCATGGCATTTTCCACCTTGGGTATAATTCCCCCCACCCAGCTTCCCCTCGGTCACCATCTACCGTACACCGGCGATGTCAATCTCCCTCACCAGGCTCCTGGGGTCATCCTGGTCCGCGAGTATGCCGGACATGTCAGTGATCAGCAACAGCTTCTCGACGCATATGGCAGATGCGATCTCCCCCGCGGTGACTTGGCGTTGATGTTGTAGGCCAGTCTCGTCGGCGGCCACGGTGGAGATCACCGGGATGTGGCTGGATGCGATGATTGGGTGGAGCACGGAGGGGTCTATGCACATCACCTCGCCGACAAAACCGAGGGCTGCGACATCGGGGGAGGGGCCGCAGTGAGAAGGTGCGCATCCTTGCCGCAGAGGCCGACGTGGTGGCGCCGGCGAGATTGATGAGGGAGAGGAGCTGCTTGTTGACCTTGCTGACTAGCACCAACTCGACATCGACGCGCCGTGCAGCCAGAAATTTATCTCCGGACCTCCGTCGTGCATGAGCACGGGGCGCAGGCCAACGTAGGAGAGGAGGACAAGGTCGCGGATCACCGACGCCAGCACCTCCGACGACTTCATGGCCGCGCCGCCGTACTTCACCATCACCTTCTTGCCCTTGAACTGCTGGATGAAGGGGAGCGCCTCCGATAGGACGTACACGCGGTTCAGCGCCGCGACTGCGGGACACGGGATGAATTGTTTTTAGGTGGGATGGTGGGATCCCACTTCCACCCGCTTAATACATGTGGGCTATCTGATATTTCCCACGAATTCTTAGTGGGATCAGGTGGAATGAGGTGGGATGCCCACAGGCAGTCCCACTTGCAGCCTGAGCGCATAGGTTGTCTTGCCCTGCGATATTATTCACGACTCGACTCGAGTACGCATGTACGAAGAGAGAGAGGCCGAGCTCGATCGGCAAGATGACTTAGGCGGCCTGGAGGAGGAGCACGATGTCACAAAATCTCGCTCAGCATTCTACCAACAACAAGCTTGAAGATACCAAAGCAGAGAAGTGCGGGCCAAGACTTACAATGTAAGGGAACTCGTTCTACGCCTACCGGAGAAGAAAAAGGACAAGCTCAAGCCCAAATGGGAGGGTCCCTTCATCATAGATGAATTTCTCATTGGAGGAGCCTATCGCCTTCATAATGCATCGGACAATCGCTTAGAGCCGAACCCTTGGAACGCTGCCAGACTCCGAAGATTCTACGCCTAAGTCCGGAATCACAGTTCATTACCTTTTTCTCTTTTTTCTCTTTCTTCTTTTTGTTTTTATACGATTTCTAGCCCGTGTTCGGATAAACCGCACACTTAAGGGGTATACATCCTTAAATGTACATACCCCCCAATACCTGGGGGTTTCTTGTCACAAAAGCTTATTATTATTTTTCGAGCATCAAGCTCACCGCATATATGCGTCGTCTTCTCATATATGTCTTTTCTTCGCCATTATGTGCACCTTTATGACTTAAGTTTTTGCCAAGCTGGGTTGCCTGGCTCCTGTGCTTATGCTCGTTTGTTCGGCTAGGGCATAAAGGGAGCACCTCTGCGATTGTTACAGCTGGGTCATCCGGACGTGTACCTCAGACGTGTGAAGTCGAAAGCTAGCGTTCTTAAGGGAATAATAGGTCGGTGAACAAAAGATGAAATGCAGTCGTTGCGCTACAAGCCCCAAAAATATAAGGTATTGTGATTTTTAGCATCACAACTCAGGCGTGCACAACAACACACGCTAGCCCAGGGAAAGGAACCCTTAACGGAACTATTCTCTCTAGAAGATGTTTCTTATGATCAAATGTAATATAACATAACTCCCTGAATACAACTTGTCTGTTCAAGCAACTATGACCGGACTACCTGGTTTCCAAACATACTTCGGTGTTTACCACCACTACAACATTCGGAAACATTCCAAACTTTGGATTTAGGAGGTTAAAGTGGAAGGTCTGCCATGACAATCATTTTATAATTCGGCTGGAGATACGTTTGTCGATAAAAGTACATTACTACTTGGACTCAAAAACTTCCTCCTCCTCTAGACCATCTAATAAGTTGTCTAGCTTACAATCCTGCTGAGAAAACTTGGCGGCTACCTTTACTTGGTCATATACTAAGCTAACAGGAATTTCCTATCTGTCTGGTCCCCGAGGCCCGACTCGGGCCATATGATTCGGATAAAGTCCGGTGTACCGTGTTTTCACCGTGGCCGAGGCCTCTCGTGCACCTTCTCGGCATGCTGATATCTTCCATAGTCCAAAGCGGCGATGAGCTTCTTTGAATAAATTCACGAGCTCCTCCATACTTCTTGGAGGAGAATCGGCTGGCCATAGAGCTTTAGCAATGTTCCTCATTGCCTTCCGGGCTCGTTCATGCACTTTGGACAGCTCTTGTAGCAGATCGCTTTGAAATCCGGACACCTCTTCTTCAGGCCGCCCAGTCAGCACGCCTACAGAAATAAAAGTTGTTAAAACTTCCCATTAGGGGACTGTACTGAAGTAAGGATAAAAGGCATACTGAATATGTCGCCTTTCATCTTTCTGTTCTCTTTCAAGGCATCTGCCAGTTGGGCTCGTTTGTCCTTCAGCTCCTCTGCCTGCTTAATGTTGGCATCTTGCAGCTTGTTCTTCTCATCCCTGGTCCGCGTTAGTACACGTTGACCAGTGGCTTCTTACCCTTCACATGCTCCTTGTCCGCCTGAGCAGCCTTTAGCCTTTCTTCCAACTGCTATGTCGATCCTGCCGCTGAAAACAAAACAATGCATATTTTAAAATCATTGTTGGCGCAGAATCGTAGTTCCCGGACACTGTTGTGCTTACCATCTGATGCCTTTCCGGAATTCTTCAAATTCTCCAGTTCGGCGGTGACAATAGCTAGTTTGGTCTGACACCCTTCAAGCTCCTTGCACAATGTGTTATTATTCTTCGTGAGAAGCTGACGATATAACAATCCTTCAATCAGTTGGGCCAACTGCTTCAAGTCTTGGGCGCTACGGGCATATGACCATGTTAAATTGTGTCAAATTTCACCTGTATTTTCTTTGAGAATAGCTGAATAATTCCGGCAAGGCCATCTCAAGCTGCCCGGATATAGGCGTCCGTCGAATTCAGTGCGGTGAATTCTTGTTCGGACAAGTCCGGTGTACGCATGGCCTCCTTCAAGCGACGGTGGTTCATCACGCTCTCCACTTTGGAATTTGTGACCGACACGTCATCCGAATCCTCTTGAGGAGGCGAAACGGGCGCGGCTTTTGCTCGCGTCCTAATAGACGAGTTCGGCACCGGATTAGTGGGCATCTGGCTAACTGGGCGATTTCCCACCGTTTGCCGTGTACTCCTCCTAAAAGATAAAAAGGGGGAGACCCTTAAACATTCCAGACTCATGCCTAGGTGTCGGATTTCGGGTTCCGGCAGACCCTTGAGGTTCGAACACTGGCGTGCGCACGGAGATCTCTCGCCTATCGATCTTCGTCTGATCCTCTCGTGCAAACTAAGATGAAAATGATGAACAACACAAGAGAAACTACGTTTATACTGGTTCGGGCCACCGTTGTGGTGTAATACCCTACTCCAGTGTGTGGTGTGGTGGATTGCCTCAGGGGCTGATGATGAATAGTACAAGGGAAGAACGACCTCGTGAGAGGTGTTCTTGAGCTGGTGCGATGAACTACTATGGTGAGTTCCGTCGCCTCTCTTTCTTCTGGGTGTCCCCCCTTCCTTTGTGGAGGCTAGCTCTATTTATAGAGGCCCTGGGCCTCTCCCCAAATAATTGAGCGGGAAGGGCGCCAACAATTGGCCATTTTGAAGGGGAACATCTAGTACAAGTTATCCTGACCAAAGGTGGTCTTCGGCTGCCAAAAGCACTGGTGATGATGCCGTCTCGGGCTCCACGGTGACCTCCGTCCTGCCGTCCGGCTGGTCTTGGTCTCGTTGCACCGGAATGGCAACCTTTGCCTAATGCCTTGGCCTGTGCCTGCCCCCTTTGCACCAAAGGGGAAACAAAGACCCCGTGCAGGCCGGCGCCCGCCTGGCGCCCGCCTGGCCTTGATCGTCATGGCTTGCATCACGGGATCCTCGCGAGATACCCCTGCCTTGATCTCTCCGCCTCCTCGCGAGCCTGCCTGATGAGGCTGCCTCTGAGGAAGCTTCCTGTTGTTCGCCCCGCGAGGCTTGGCCCCCGCGAGGGTCTTGAGCTTGCGTTCATGAAGATGGGCCGCGCTAGGCCCCCACGCTTCAGGCCGCAGGCAGGCAAGTCTGGGGACCCCCATTACCAAAACGCCGACAGTAGCCCCTGGGCCCAAGGCTCGCCCGGGCTTGGCCTGGCAGGGAAGCGAAGGGGCAAGCGCGAAGCGCCGCGAGCCCTAACAGCCTGCGGCCTTGGGCGCTGCGTGGAGGTTGACTAGACGTGGGCGTATGCGCTTCCCACGACACCTCGGCGACCGCACGACCTGACAAGTCCCTGCATGCAGAGAAACCGGTCAAGATTACCTGCGATCGTGGTGCTCGGTGGTTGGCCTCCTCCAGCTATAAGTACGGGGCTGGGCGAGCCCCTTCAGTCCATCCCTTCTTGCTGCTCCTTTTCTTCTTCTTGGCTAATCACCGTCCCCATGGCCCCAAAGAGATTCTCGACTGCGGAGAAAGGAAAGGCCCCCCGGGCAGGGCCTGATCCTCCCCCGACCAAGCGTGACCGAGGCCGCCCTCGCAAGTACACCACGGTCCCCGTGGTAGCCTCCCGCGGTCATGGACACAGTTCCCTGCGTGGTGGTGAGCGCCCGGTTGCCGACGGGGGGCACGCCATGGGTGTGCGCCCCCTAGACCACGCTTCCGCTCTGTGGAGGTGCTGCCGGAGTTCATCGTGTGGTCGGCGGACCCATCCAGCACCCGGCTCCAGCTCCCACGTTTCTTCGTAGATGAACTGCCGGCCAGCGCTCGGTGCGGCTTCTGGCTCCAGGCAGACGGCTGCTGCAGCAGGGCCTCCTGGGCTTCGCTGGAGGTCTCCGTCTCTGGGAACGGGGCCCTGAAATGTGGCTGGCAAACATTTGCCCGCGCGCACGGCCTGGGCCGGTGGTGTACCCTGTACTTCAAGTTTGATGGCGACGCCAGCCTCTACGTGAGGGTGTTTGTGGAAGATGGTCGCCGTGCCGGGTGCTGCCCTGAAGATGACGACCGCGGCCGCCTGCCCAGCCCCGGCACCGACCAGGATGAAGATGGCGACTGGCGTACAGGCGGCGGTGCTCGGGGTTCGCCAAGTTTCGGCGACTCTTCCTCAGGCAGCAGCTCCTCCAGCGGTGGCCGCGACCAGCCCCCGCGCTGTCGCGCCCGCCTGGATGAAGGCGGCGGGTCCACCCACCGCCGCTCCCTGGTGAAGCTTGAGGAGGCGTCCGCCTGACCCCCAGGAGCGGCTCGAGCTTTTGCTGTAGGTTGGTGTTGGACAGGTCGTGTCCATTTTGTTTCCTTCCTTTCCTGCTTTAGACGAAGGTGGTACAGGGCCCCGTGGGGGCGTGTTAGAACTGTTGCTGTCAAGTGTCGCGTTGCTTTTGCCATCTCTGCGCTATGTTTCCATGTTGCGTGTCCATGTACAGGAGTCATTTGAGCTTGGTGGAGCTTGACACGGCACTCGCCTCCAGAGGCTGAGGCCTCGCCATGCGCTTCATGCCCTATAAGGATTAGTTAGAGGGGTAACCTTTGGTCCCGGCAGCGAGGGCGATCAGCCTAGGTCCTGCGTTTGTGTCACGATGCCCATGAGGCATGGACTGGGAGGGGTGCTCCCGCAGAGGACCCGGACAGGAAAGCTCCAGACGATCGGGGCAGAAGACGCTCGCGAGGCGCCCGCGAACATCCCTCGCGAGACTTGTGCGAGAGAAAACGAGGCGAGCGAGCAAGAAAGACAAAGAGTCACAAGCCAGGAACGCCAACAACTCCAATAAGACTTCAAACGGAAATAAACACGCCAACTGCAGAAAGCAAATGAAAAAGCCGCGTCTGGCACCTATTCTAGTCTTCGACGTCTTCTCACCAGCGTGGAGCTAAGTGCTGCCACTGGGCGTGGGCGGGAGCCCCCGAGGCCCAAGGGCGGCACTCCAGAGACTCGGGGGCGTGTACAGCCCCACTCATTATTACGTGAGAGTGTCACGGGCGGCGAGCTTCACAGGCATTGGCCTTCTTCACAGGCACCGGGCCTTTCTCGAAACGCGGCAGCTTCACAGGCATTTGCCTTTTTCACAGGCACCGGGCCTTTTCCAAAACGCAGCTTCACAGGCATTTGCCTTCTTCACAGGCACTGGGCCTTTTCCAAAACGCAGCTTCACAGGCATTTGCCTTCTTCACGGGCACTGGGCCTTTTCCAAAACGCAGCTTCATAGGCATTTGCCTTCTTCACAGGCACCGGGCCTTTCCTTGGCACTGGGCCTCGCTCAGGGGTAAAACCTCCGGAGATGTTGAATGTTCCATGCGTTCTAGATGGGTACTCCCTTCGGGGTCTCCAGGCGCGCGGAGCCAGGCCTGGAAACATGAACAACCTTGAACGGGCCCTCCCACATGGGAGAGAGCTTGTGCAGCCCCTCCCTGGAGAGAACCCGTCTGAGCATGAGATCCCCTACCTCAAGGGTCCTGGGGCGGATGTTGTGGCAGTGGTATCGTCGTAGCGCCTATTGGTACCTTGCCACTCGCAGTGCGGCTTCCCGACGGCGTTCCTCCCCCAGCATGAGATCCGTCCCCCGCATGGCGTCCTGCTGCGTCTCGTCGAACGCTAGGACCCATGCGGAGCGATGCATGACCTCGTGAGGGAGGACAGCCTCTGCTCCATAGACAAGGAAGAACGGGGTCTCGCCAGTCGGTTTGGTCGCAGTTGTGCGGATTGACCACAACACGGACTGGAGCTCGTCGTACCAGCCCCTGCTGCAGGCCTCCAGCTTCTTCTTGAAGGTCCTGGCTTTGAGGCCCCTAAGGACCTCCGTGTTGGCCCGCTCGGCCTGGCCGTTGCTCCGGGGGTGTGCTACCGAAGCATAGCATATCTACGTTCCAAGGTTAGCACAGTACGTTTTGAAGAGATTACTGGTGAATTGCGAACCGTTGTCGGTGATGATGCGGTTGGGCACCCCAAATCGGCTCACGAGGCCCTTGATGAATTTGACCGCTGAGCCTGCCGGGATTGTGCGGACGGCTTCCACCTCAGCCCACTTGGTGAATTTGTCCACGGTGACGTAGAGGTAGTGATAGCCCCCTGGCGCCTGAGGAAACGGGCCCAGAATGTCAAGCCCCCAAACTGCGAACGGCCATGAGAGGGGTATAGTCTGTAGACCCCCCGCAGGCTGATGGATCTGCTTAGCGTGAAACTGGTAGGCCTCGTAAGCCCTCACAAGCTCAACAGCGTCATTGAGTGCCATGGGCCAATAGAATCCAATACGGAACGCCTTGCCGATGAGGGTCCGTGACGACGAGTGGTGCCCGCAGTCTCCGCCGTGTATGTCCGCCAGTAGCTCCTTCCCTTACTCTCGGGAGATGCAGCGTAGGGACATGTCATTTGGTCGCTTCCTGTAGAGCTCGCCATCCTGAATGCAATAAGCCGTGGCCTGCCGCGCCACACGCTCCGCCTCCTCCTCATTCTCCGGCAGAGTCCCTTGCATCAGGTAGTTCTTGAGCTCCGAGATCCAACACCCTTCCTGAGGCTCTAACACCAGGAGCAGACGTGCCCCTGAGGCTGGGCCACAGACCGGGGCTCCTGAGGTAGGCAGCTGAGGGAGCTCCTCCCTTGGTTGTGCCGTGCTCGACAGCGACGGCACCGCCGAGGGTTGGAAGAGCCGCTCCTCAAAGACGCCGGGCTCCTGAGGCAGCCGCCTAGATGCCCTCTTGGCAATGTCGTCAGCCTCCTGATTGGTGCCGCGAGGCACATGCTGCAACTCCAGTCCCCAGAACTGTTTGTCCATCTTGCGGACCTCAGCGAGGTAGGCTTCCATGTGCTCATCCTTTGGCTCATATATCTCGTTGGAGAAGTTGACGAGGAGCTGCAAATCGCCCTTGATGATGAGGCGCTTCACCCCTAAGGCAGTTGCGGCCTTCAAGCCTGCTATTAGGCCTTCGTACTCCGCTATGTTGTTGGAGACCTTTTCTCCATGCTGGAAGCAAAGTTGCACGGCGTAGTAGAGTTTGTCCTGGGTAGGGGATACAAGCACTACGCCAGCTCCCGCACCGTGCCAGGAGAACACCCCATCAAAGTACATGACCCAGTCATCCGGTGCTTCACTTCCTGGGGAAAGTGATCGGTCTTCGCCTGCCTCGAGACCCGGCGCTTCTGCCCATTCTGCCACAAAATCCGCTAGCGTGGCTCCCTTGATGACTCTGGTCGTACTGAATTCTAGCTGAAATGCCTGTAGCTCGATGTTCCATTCAGCAACCCTTCCAGCTAAGTTGGGCCTCCTGAGTACCCTCTCCAAGGGGTATGCCGAGATGACCTTGATGGGGTGGCCTTGGAAGTAGTGTCGCAGCTTGCGTGAGGCCACCAATAGCGTGAGGAGGAGCTTTTGAGGCATGGGGTACCGTGCCCTCGCGTCCCGTAGCACTATGCTGACGAAATACATGGGGTGCTCGACGAGGTTGAGGGTGCTGGCACTGCTTGCATCCTCCAGAGGTCGAGGCGTCTCTTGAGACGACAGAGCTCCCAGTGCTTGGTCGCCTGAAGGGGCCTCTCCTGCTCCAGGTGCGTTCTCCTGCCACGGCTGTTCCTTTCCGGCTGCAGTTGCGGCCTTCGCGAGGCCCTCCTGGCTCTGCTTCACTTCAGTTCAGACGGTTGATGCGGCACATCGCTCCTCCCTGACCGCTACCAGGGCTGCGCTAGCGGAGTAGGGGGTGGCCGCAAGGTAGAGCACCAGGGGCTCCCGAGGGCGCGGAGCTACCATTACTGGTGGACTGGTAAGGTACCTCTTGAGGTCTTGGAATGCCTTGTCGGCCTCTTCAGTCCATTCGAAGGGGCCCTTTTTCTTCATCAGCTTGAAGAAGGGCAGCGCTCGTTCCCCCATCTTGGAGATGAAACGCCCCAGCGCAGTTACACGCCCAGTCAGCTTCTGCATTTCTCTGAGGGTCCTTGGCGGGCTCACGTCTTCGACTGCCTTGACCTTCTCCGGGTTGGCCTCAATGCCCCTGTGGGATACGAGGAAACCCAGGAGCTTGCCTGAGGGGATTCCAAACACGCACTTCTCCGGGTTGAGCCGTAGGTCCACTTCGTTGAGGCTCACGAAGGTTTCTTCTAGGTCCTGTATCAGGGTCCTTGCCTCACAAGACTTCACCACAATGTCATCGACGTAAGCTTCTGCGTTCCTCCCGAGCTGCCGGCCTAAGGCGATGTGCATCAGCCGCTGAAAGGTCGCGCCTGCATTGCGCAACCCAAACGGCATGCACGTATAGCAGTACACTCCACACGGGGTCAGGAAGGCCGTCTTCTCCACGTCTTCTACCGCCATCTTGATCTGGTGATAGCCCGAGAAGGCATCTAGGAAGCACAATAGGTCACACTCTGCGGTGGAGTCGACTATCTGGTCAATGCAGGGGAGCAGAAATGGATCCTGCGGGCAGGCCTTGTTGAGGTTGGTGAAGTCGACGCACATGCGCTCCTTTCCTCCCTTTTTTGGCACAACGACCGGATTAGCCAGCCAATCAGGGTAGCGGACCTCGCGGATAACTCCTGCTGCCTCTAGCTTCCGGGTCTCTTGAACGATGAAAGCTTGTTTCTCAGTAGACTGCCGCCTTGCCTTCTGCTTCACGGGGCGCACATTGGGGCACACGTTGAGGTGATGCTCAATCACTTCCCTTGGGACCCCTGCTAACTGATCGGGTTCCCATGCAAACACCTTCTTGCTCGCACGCAGGAAACCGATCAAGGCTTTCTCTTGCTCGGGCTCGAGGTTGGCCCCTATGGTGAAGGTGGAGCTAGCAGACCCGTCCTCGTCGATTGGTACCTACTTGGTTTCTGCCTTGTCTTGGGTGAACAGTTGCTTCTTTTTACTCGGTGCAGCCCCCTTGGGCTCAAGGGCGTCGGTGCCAGTGGGCTGCGCCACCGCGGCCGCCCTGAAAACAAGCTGGAGCACCTGCAGCGCATCCCTTGTGTCTCCTGACATGGTGAGGACGCCGCTGCTCCCAGGCATCTTCATGAGGTTGTACGCCGGGTGAGTTGCTGTCATGAACTGAGCCATGGCCCGATAGCCGAGGATGGCATTGTAGGGGAGGCCGATGGGGGCGATGTCGAAGTCGATCAGCTCCGTGCGGAAGTTGTCGCAGGTGCCAAAGGTCACTGGGAGGCGGATCTGCCCCAAGGAGGCGGTGGAACCGGTTCCGACGCCCAAGAAAGGCCTGCTGGGTTGGAGCCGCTCCAGCGGCACGTGGAGGAGGCTGAAGGCCTCCACCGAGAGCACGTTGAGGCCGGCACCACCGTCGATGAGGGTCCTGGTGATGGCCACTTGGCAGATGGTGGGGGTGCACAGCATCGGGAGCACGCCCGAACCAATGGGGTTGATGTGGTGGTCCTCCGAGTCGAAGGTTAGATCGGCCTCGGGCGCCACCCAGCCCGGGGGGGCTTCTCAGCGCTTGGAGGCGGTGCTGATCTGGCGGGTGAATGGCTTGATGTGATGGCTCGAGGGTGGTGCCTGGGAGACACCTAGGAGAGCTGCGACGACGGGCGGCGCTGGAGCGGCGAAACGGGCGAGGAAGAGGTCGCGCAGCTCCTCCCAGGAGGTGACAGAGGCCGTCGGTAGGTGGAGGAGCCACGCGCGCGGGATGCCGATGAGGGCCATGGGTAACTAGTTGGCCATCACACGATCGTTGCCCCCGGCTCCAAGGACGGCCTCCTCGTATGCCAGCAGGAAAATCATCGGGTTTGTCTCGCCATCGTAGCGCGGCGGCATCTCGGGCCTGAACTTGCGCGGCCACTGCACCTATCGCAAGGCGGAGGCCAAGGCCCGGAGCCCCCTGGCCCCAGTGTCGGCATCCGTTGCTGGAGCGGGCGGCGCGTTGTCCGCCATGAAGGCAGGATGCGATGTCGAGGGAGAGCGGGTCATCAGGAGGGAGGACTCCGGCGCACCCCTACCTGGCACGCCAAATGTCAGATTTCAGGTTCCGGCGGACCCTTGAGGTTCGAACACTGGGGTGCGCGCGGAGATCTCTCCCCTACCGATCTTCATCCGATCCTCTCGTGCAAACTAAGATGAAAATGATGAACAACACAAGAGACACGAGGTTTATACTGGTTCGGGCCACCGTTGTGGTGTAATACCCTACTCCAGTGTGTGGTGTGGTGGATTGCCTCAGGGGCTGATGATAAATAGTACAAGGGAAGAACGGCCTCGCGAGAGGTGTTCTTGAGCTGGTGCGATGAACTGCTAGGGTGAGTTCCGTCGCCTCTCTTTCTTCTGGGTGTCCCCCCTTCCTTTGTGGAGGCTAGCTCTATTTATAAAGGCCCCGGGCCTCTTGCCGAATAATTGAGCGGGAAGGGCGCCAACAATTGGCCATTTTGAAGGGGAACATCTAGTACAAGTTATCCTGACCAAAGGTGGTCTTCGGCTGCCAAAAGCACTGGTGATGACCCCGTCTCGGGCTCCACGGTGACCTCCGTCCTGCCGTCCGGCTGGTCTTGGTCTCGTTGCACCGGAATGGCAACCTTTGCCTGATGCCTTGGCCTATGACTGCCCCCTTTGTACCAAAGGGGAAACAAGGACCCCGTGCAGGCCGGCGCCCGCCTGGCGCCCACCTGGCCTTGATCGTCATGGCTTGCGTCACGGGATCCTCGCGAGATACCCCTGCCTTGATCTCTCCGCCTCCTCGCGAGCCTGCCTGATGAGGCTGCCTCTGAGGAAGCTTCCTGTCGTCCTCCCCACGAGGCTTGGCCCCTCGTGAGGGTCTTGAGCTTGCGTTGATGAAGATGGGCCGCGCTGGGCCCCCACGCCGCAGGCCGCAGGCAGGCAAGTCTGGGGACCCCCGTTCCTAGAACGCCGACACTAGGCATGCATTAAGTACAAATACCTCTTGGAAGACTGTGAAGCCTCCGCAGTACTCCCAGCTCCTTTTCGTTTTGAGCAACGGCCTTGTGCAGGGGACGTCCTCGAAGAGTTACGGTCCTTGGAACGCCGATCCTGATGAAATCCGGATTAGTACAACAGGAAAGGATATAAATGAGGATCTCTTCTTAGGAAGCCTCTGGATACTCACGATGCAGAATGGGTAAAGGCGAGGGTAGTCAGCGATAATGGCCACTTCCGAACCGTCAAGGCTCGCCTGATAGAATACCCCATCATCAAATTCTATATATATATATATATTTGGATCCTCACAAAATCCAGGATCCTTATCGCGATTTTGATCCTCCAGCTGAGGAGCAGGACAGTGGACATCCTCGATGAAAGGTCATTTCCCCACTTTATGTTTTGGATGATGATGACAACCCTTTGTTGGTCTAATCTTGTGCTAAATGTTTCAGGTTCCCGATTCTTAGGCCTACATCGGAAAGCTATTATCTCTCTTAGGAAAATATCGAAGACGGAGCCCTCTATGCTTTTTATCTCTTTGGTCGTAGGGAACCCGTACTATCAAGAGGGAATCCTCATTAGAAAGAACTGGGGGGGATCTATTCACGTACACCTTCCTCTCCCCCCCCTTTGTCTTTCTTAGGTGTGAGAGAGAGAGTTTCCCTTATCTCTTCTCTTATCTTCTTCTGCTCACTGTTACCTCCCAGCGGTTGTACCGCTCTCTGGAGCGGTTGTACCGCTGGTTCTTGACGCTCACCAGCTTTGATCGAGCGGTTGTACTGCTGCTTCCGGGCGGTGGTACCGCCACCATGCTCTGCAAAAGCTAGGGTGGTGGTTCCGTCCATGCACCGCCCAAGTACCGCTCAAGGCTCTGGTTTGATGCGGTTCTCGGGCGGTAGTGGCCCGGTTGGTCCGGTCGTTCCTTGATGACCGGTACCACCGGTGGTCTGAGCGGTTCTTCCGCTCAGAACTTAGCCTCCCAAGAGCTCAAGGCCATGCGGTTGTTCCGGCCATGCACCACCCAAGTACCGGTCAAGCTTCTGTTTTGATGCGATAGTTGTGCGGTGGCTAGGCGGTTAGTCCGGTTATTTTCTTAACCGGTACTACCGCCTGCTGGCCCGGTTGTACCGCCTGGTAGGGTTCTGCAGATACACCGTGAGTCCTGGTTGTACCGGGACAAGGACCGATTGTACAGGTGCAGTGCAAAAAACGCAGTAACTGCTGGAATTTAGGGTTGCTATATAAGGGTGCTTCTCCCACCTACCACTCTCGCCTTTGACCTCTCTCACTCCACCATTAATGCACCTCAAGCTCTCTTGCCCGATCTCTCTCTCTAGCCACTCAAACTTGTTGATTTGCTAGGGATTGAAGGAGGATACCTAGATCTACACTTCCTCCAAAGGATATTTGCTTCCCCCATACTTTCTTGTGTGGATTTTGTTACTCTTGGGTGTTTGAGCACCCTAGACGGTTGAGGTCACCTCAGAGCCATATTCCATTGTGGTGAAGCTTCGTGGTTTCGTTGGGAGCCTCCAATTAAGTTGTAGAGAGAGCCCCAACCTTGTTTGTAAAGGTTCGGTCGCCGCCTTCAAGGGAACCAATAGTGGAATCGCGGCATCTCGCATTGTGTGAGGGCGTGAGGAGTATACGGTGGCCCTAGTGGCTTCTTGGGGAGCATTGTGCCTCCACACCACTCCAACGGAGACGTACTTCCCCTCAAAAGGAAGGAACTTCAGTAACACATCCTCGTCTTCACCGGCTCCACTTTTGGTCATCTCGTCCCTTTACTTTTTGCAAGCTTACTTGTGTTACTTTCCTTGCTTGCTTGTGTGCTTGTGTGTGTTGCATCATATAGGTTGCTCACCTAGTTGCATATCTAGACAACCTACTTTGATGCAAAGTTTAATTTGGTAAAGAAAAGCTAAAAATTGTTAGTTGGCTATTCACCCCCCCCCTCTAGTCAACTATATCGATCCTTTCAATTGGTATTAGGGCCTTGTCTCTTTGTTAAGGACTTTGCCGTCCGAAGAGTATGGTCGATACCGTAGACGGTGTGGAGGAACACTCCGGTGTGAATCCGATCTCGTCTACGGGCGATGGGGGAACCTCGGTCTCTCGTGAGGAGTTCAATGTGGCCTTGGAGACATTGAAAACCTCCATGACGACCGAGGTTGAAAGCATGTTTACTAAATTCCTTGAAGGGCTTAAACTATCCACCGCACCGTTGAAAGTGGGTGATCCCACCGACAAGGTGACGGATGCTATCTCCGACAAGGGGGAAGCTAGTAGTGAAAAGGCTCCTTCTTCTAGTGGTAAAAATGGCACCGACATCTTTGCTCATGTGGAACCACCACTTGTTTATGGTGGACTGGTTCCTTCCACTCATTTGAATCATGCCGGTCCTCCCCCTAAGATTGTGAAAAATGAGGACTTTGATTCTTGGGTTTACCTCTTTAAGCGTCAATTAAATCATGTGAACTCTAATCTTTGGAGAATCATTGAAGAAGGTTCCCATCCGCATGATCCAAGCAACTTCACTCCTTGAGAAGCCGCGGATAATCAATTCAATGAGAATGATCTCTTCATCATTCAAGATGCAATTCCACCCGAAGATCTACCTCATCTTCGGCCCTTCGCTTTGGCCAAAGACGCATGGATTTGTGTTGTCTCGCTCTACCGGGGAAGCGCAAGCATTCAACGCTCCAACTATGAAGTGGTGCAAGATGAAGCCGATGAGTTTGCAATGAAAGAAGATGAAGAACCTCGTGAGCTTTATCAGAGAGTAACCAAACTCGCGATCTCACTCCGAGATCACGGGAGCAAGGACACGGATGACAATTGGATCAAGCGCAAATTCCTCAAGGCAATGATGCCCTACCACAAGGCCATGTCCTCCGTCATTCGTCAAAGGCCGGACTTCCACACTTTGACCTCAAGCGAAGTGTTGGATGAGTTTGTGGCCATGAACATCTTGGACAAGACTGCCGACAATGTGGTGCTTCGTTCTCAAAGGGAAAAGAATCCCAACCTTGCATTGAAGGCAAAGGTGTGCGTTGAAGAAGAAGAAGAAGAGGAAGAAGAGGAAAGCAATCTCGAAGATACAAAGTATGCATATCATGAACACATGGCACTTGCTTCAAGGCAATTTTGGAGTAAGAAAAACTCAAGGCCAAACTTCAACAAGAACAACTCAAGTGGTACGAAGAGCAAGCAACGTGTAAGGACTTGCTACAATTGTGGCAATGTGAGTCATTTTGTTGCGGAGTGCCCGTATGAGAAGAGGGAAGACAATGGTGGCAAGCTCATTCGAAAGGACAAAGCCAATTCCTTCCTCAATAAGAGCAATTTTATCAAGAAAACCCCTCACAAGGCATTGGTGGTTCAAGAAGAGTACCATGAGGACGACGATGATGATGAAGATGGTGAGTCAGTTGCCATGGCCTCCGTTGCCATTGCAAAAACTCCACGAATATCTCTCTTCGACTCACCCAATGAGAACATCACCGCCAAGTGCCTCATGGCTAAAGCCACCAACAAGGTAACTCCCAACATCAAAACTACCATCATTAATAATCCTTCCTTGATGGATTGCATTGACGAATGTGAGGGATCTAATGTGGAAGAAAATGAGTTTGAGTCCTTTATGGGTAAACTCAAGGGTAAATCCAAGAAGCATTTTGTTGCTCTCTTGGAACAACTTGGTGAAGCCAATGACGTGATCGAGTATCATGAAGATACCATCTCCAAGATGGAGGGGGCATGGTCGTGACTATGCCGATGAGATCTCGGATCTTTCCCTTGCTCTTGAGGAAGAGCGTGGTCTTCATTTGGCTCTTGAGGAGTCACACAACGATGATCATGCTAAGTTAAAGAAAGATCTTGATCATGCTATCATTGTTTCTCGTGTGCTAAACTCCGAGAAGGCCAAACTTGGGGTTGATCTTGTTAGACTCAAAGAGGAGTTTGATCTACTTTTCAAGGCTCACAAGGTCTTGAAGGGTGCTCATGCTAGCCTCAAAGAGTCTCATGATCAACTCCAAGTAAAGCTAACCAAGGAGAAAGCCACATTCCCTCGTATGCTATTAATTGATAATGCAAGTGCTACTAACCCTTGTTGTGAGCATGTGCATCTTATTGAGGAGAATGTTAAGTTGAAGGAGCAACTTGAGAAAGGCCTTGTGTCATGCATACAAGGGGAGAAGAACCTAAACGACCTTTTGAGAAATCAAAAGGAAGTTGTGGCCAAGGAGGGGATTGGGTTCGCTCCCAACCCCAAGAACAAGAAGAAGGATAACAAGACCAAACGACCTCCTCCTCTCAAGCAACCTTTTGTGAAGGAGGGAGAGAGTGCTTCCAAGGAGAATAAGAACAATGCGAAGGGTGGCCGTGTCAAAAGGGGCAATGCCACCCCTCCCAACAAAGCCGGCGACTTTAATCCTTCTTATGTGTTATGTCGTGCTAGTGATGGGCATGTCTATGCCAAATTCGTTGGTTCTCCTCATGAGTACATTGAATGGTCTATTTGGGTTCCTAAGACCCTTGTTACTAACATCAAAGGACCCATTACAAAATGGGTACCTAAAACCAAGCATTGATCTCTTGTAGGTGTTTGCTTCCGGTGGGGGATCATGGTTGCTCGATAGCGGAGCTACAAATCATATGACCGGAAGCAAGGACTTGGTGGTGGACGTGCACGAGATTCCATCTATGCCCACCAATATCGAGTGGGGTGACGCCTCATCTTCTAAGGTATTGGGACTTGGCAAGGTTGTCATCTCTCATGATCTCACGATCGAGAAGGTCATGCTTGTTGAGTCCCTTGCATACAATTTACTTTCCGTTCGTCAACTTGCAATCATGGGCTTTTCCACTTTCTTTGATATTGATACCGTGGCCCTCTTGTGGAGCAAGACTCTTAAAGTAGCCTTTGTTGGGCATGTCGAGAACGGTCTATATGTGACTAACTTTTTGGAGCGACCCACTAAGACCGAGACATGCCTAATGGCTAAAGTTGATGTGGGATGGCTTTGGCATCGTCGTTTAGCCCATGTCAATATGAGATCTTTGCAAAGTCTTCTCAAGGGGGACCATGTCCGTGGACTAACGAATGTTAGTTTTGCTAAAGATCGTGCTTGCAGTGCTTGTATTGAAGGAAAGCTACATGAGAAGGCTCACCCTCCCACAACTATCATTTACTCAAAGAGGCCTTTGGAGCTCCTTCACTTGGATCTCTTTGGGCCTCCATCCTTTGATAGTCTTGGGGGTAGGAAGTATTGCTTGGTGATTGTGGATGACTACTCAAGATATACTTGGGTGTATTTCTTCAAGAGGAAGAGCGAGACCCAACAAACCATCATTGACTTTGCAAATGAAGCACAACATCAACACAATGCAAAGATCTTGACAATAAGAAGTGACAACGGCACCGAGTTCAAGAACTACACCTTGGATGAGTTTCTTAGTGATGAGGGGATCAAGCATCAATATTCCACACCCTACACCCCTCAACAAAACGGTGTTGCGGAGAGGAAGAACTGGACATTGATGGATGCGGCAAGGACCGTGATGGCGGAGTTCAAGTCTCCGTACAACTTTTGGGCCGAAGCCATTAACACCGCATGTCATGCATCCAATCGTCTCTACCTCCGCAAGGGCTTGAACAAGACTCCATATGAGATACTCACCGGTAACAAGCCCAACCTCAAGTACTTTCGGGTGTTCGGGTGTAAGTGTTTCATTCTCAAGAAAGGTGTTCGGTTGTCTAAATTTGAGGCTAGAGCTTATGAGGGCATATTTGTTGGTTATGCTACAAACTCTCATGCTTACCGTGTCCTCAATAAATCCACAGGACTTATTGAGGAGACGTGTAACGTGGAGTTTGATGAGAATAACGGCTCCCAAGTGGAGCAAAGTGGCACTTGTGATGTAGGTGATGAAATTCCTCCTCAAGCCATAAGAAGAATGGGTGTTGGTTTTATCCTACCCGTTGAGGAATCCCTTGTGGCCGAAGGAGAAGGACAATGCTCCACTCAAGTGGAGCCATCACCAACCCAAGGCCCACACGCTTCCGAAGAACAAAGTGAAGGCCCTCATCCTCATGAACAAGACCAAGGGCAAG